>NW_024070209.1:95416791-95561791 GCF_014754425.2 Oryx dammah | reverse complement strand
TTCTTTCTATTTACCAAAATTTCTTTGCCACAGATTGTGCTGCCAATTATTTTTGTAACAGATTTTAATGATATGTAGTATTATTGCTTTTCCTTTCTCAGTGTTTATGACCTAAGTGTCTATTTCCTTCTTTTGCTCTTTCATGGTACTTTTACTCTCATATCACTTCCAGCAGAACAGCACTTTGATATACACTCATGGTGAAACACTTATGATAGCTGCTCATTATTAGTGGTCTCTGACCACATGCTTCAAATAAGCTCAGAAATCTAGAGAATGGCCAAGTGCAGAAGACCATGCGGAAAGTAAATGGTGGGTTTGTTTTTTTTTTTGGTTCTGAAATAAGGACTGTTTTCTTCCTGTGAATGTACTCATTATCATGTTATAAATGGCTACACAATGTTTTGTTAAAATTAGACCAAAGCTACGCATCTTCTCAATTAGTATTTTGGAAATCTTTAATTGAATATTTCACAAATCAAATGTGTGATTTTTTTTTACAAAAACAATACGTATAATCCACATACGATACAAAAATTTTGGTGTCCCACTGGGGACAAAAGTGATACCATTTTGGAAAAATGGTCCTTTTTTCATTCATTATTTTTTTTCAAATGAAAATAGTAGACCCCTGTTGAATTTAAAAATACATAGTACACTGAGTTGTGTACTTTAAGGTGATCAGTAAATGTCATTCATATATACCTCATGGCAATAAGAATCCTGCCTCTATCAGATAATTAATCTCATGCTTATCTTTGTATTCATTTCTTTTGCCTCTGCTGCAGCCATCTTTTTTCCCCTTTTCCCTAAAATGTTCAAAAGCAAATATATAAATTACAGTCAGTTGACTTCATTATGAATAGCAAATATTAACTGGTTCCCTTTTTTCCTTCGCAGAAAAGAATGTCCACTTTATTGTTTTTGTAATACCAAATTATCCTGATGTACTGGCACTGCTCAAAATAGCATGCTAGTAAATACGGCACGGGGGTCATTGACATTCTCAGTACATTCCAATGTAACAGCACAGCATAAAGTTTTATCTGTATTATTATAAAGGACACAGACTGAGTTTTATTGAAAGGGCTTTGTGAAGCATGGCATGATTATAGGCAACATGGACTTGACTACGCTTTCCACATGATTTTACTTTTAAGTGTCCTAGCTCTTTAATATAAACACAGCATCTAATTAATGACTGAAGGTGGCTTCTGTATTTTCACGTAATATTCAGCTGCTTGTATCTCTCTTAAGGAGTTTACATTTTGCTATCAGTGCCGTAGATGCTTCAGTCAACAGTGGACTTCGAAAAGGATATTTGTGCTTCTCATGGTCGTATCACATCCATCACTCTATTCCATTAAAAACCATGTAAGTGTCTGAAAAGCACGACCACCCACATGGCATGCAGAGGACAATGGCAGAGAGGCTTGAGAACATCTTCCAGGCAGCAAATCACACAAACAAGACCTCTATGTTAATAATGCATTCATTTACTTATAATTAATCAAAAAGGAACATTCTTTAACACGAATTAACCAAAAAAGTGGCTGGCTTGGCTAGTAAAACAAAACATTATAGTGAAAATTTATTATTTTCTCATAAACCATCTATTTACTAGTGACCTATAAATAAAAGCTTAGCTTTAAAAAAAAAATCTATCTATATATCATAATCTTTAAGCAAATAACCTGTAACAGAGAAACCCAGATATTCTTCAGAAACACTTGACTTCCCCAAGCATATTCTAGATTTTGAAACTATAGCGATTTAATCCTCCTCTAACAAGAAATTAACGTGAATCAAATTCACTACAAAGACATATCAAAATTAAGGTAGTCTGAAAATTACAGCAATTAAATGCAGCATTGCTCATTAGAACAATTAAAAACATTTCCCCTCTGGAGATTAAAATTTTTTTTTCCAGTTTAGGGGTATTGGGGGCATAAAGAATGAGATGGAGCACACACAAACGGGCATATAAACAATTAATTAGGAAAGCCAATTTAAGGAAAATGAGCATTAAGATCCTTTTGAAAACCACCATATCATAATTACAATCAGTTTCTCCCCCAGTTGCTTAGGGGGCAATGTGTAAATGTACATTTCCCCCCATTGCCTATTTACGAAAAAAATGTTCATTATTCAACCCTCTTTTCTGAAGAGGAAATATGTATGCATTAATATAAATATGATTATGGATTTTTATTAACAGTATACCGATTTCAAAATTGCCTAAAGAAACCTGATTTTGAATTGGGTGTTTTAGGTGGTAAACCATGGAAATGTCAACTTTGATTTGAGCTAACAAAAAGGAATTTAGAGGATGGATAAGCTCCAGGACCTTTGAATTAAATGAAAGACCAGAACACTCCACAGAATGTCTGCAATAACAGTCTCTACAGAAAATTATGAGGAACTACATAAATCCACCCTCTTCCTCTTCACACAGGCTCATTAAAGCTGTACTGACTCTCTGGGCAGCTATAATTCTGCTGACTGATACCCTGGAATCACCCTGTCAATACCCAGTGGTGTGCTGCCTCTCCAACTATCTCTGCCCCTAATATTCCTCTCTTTGATGGGATTTGCTGACCTTTAATCTGATGCTAGTTTACTCTCATCACTGAAGTGTAAGTCGGAGAGCAATAAAACGGCAACCTCACTGATTCAAAAGGGAGAGCTAAAGCCTGCTAACTGTGAATCTAACCTTTCGTAATGGCTCGCTCTTAAAGGAGGAAGCATGAAGTGGAAGGCAGCTAAAACAAACAATGTGTAATTCTGAGCACAAGATTTATTAGAATCCCTTTTGCATGGGTATTACAAGAGGACATCAGGGCTGTAAACAAGAGAGACACAAATATTTGCAAGGGAGATCAAAGTCCTGGTCAGAATACCCTTCTATGCCAATACAAATCTCGACAAGAGCTGTGCTATAGGAAATCAAACAAGGTTAGAGGAATGAAAAAAACCTGGGATAACTCCAGGTGGATGTGAACGACACTGGAGTAATATAATCATCATTAAAAATAAGATGTTTTTCTGTGATGAGGTATGAGACTATAATGACTGAAAACCAAAAACTCACATTCATAATGGGTCCTGAGGAATTCAAAGAGCTTGTGAAAATTAAATGCTTCCAAATAATTTTCAGTATAGTTTTAAAGGTAGGTTAGTGGAGGACAGAGGATCCAGGCATGCTGCAGTCCATGGGATCGCAAAGAGTTGGACACAACTTAGCGACTGAACAGCAGCAACAAATAAGACCTCATATTTATTGAGTGCTTCCTATGTGTCTGGGCAGGCTCAAAGTGGTTTACTTGTATTAACTCATTTAACCATCTTAACAATCCCAAGAAGTAAGTACTATTATTATGCCCACTTTTATTACCATGAAACTCAGGCCATGCTCACCGCCACACAACTAGGCAGTGAACGAGCCAGGATTTGACCCTGGAGAGTCTAGTTTACAGCCTGAACTCTTCACCATTTTTTGTACATATTATGTTAACAAAACGTAAAGATAGAGTAACTGCCTAAAAGGAGCATTCATCTTTATTTTACTTTTGTACTTCTAAGAGTTGGTTCTGGATCATTTAAAAAATATCCTCACTAAAAGACTCTTACTTCATTTGTGAGTTATCAAATGTGGTTTGTTTAATATTAGACAAATTATTTTGAAGAGATAAAAATTAAAATTTTTATGAATAACAAATTTTATTTCTATAATTTTATTTTATTTCTCCAAGTTAGTCTCTTAAAGATCATCAG
Source organism: Oryx dammah (assembly GCF_014754425.2). Lineage (NCBI taxonomy): Eukaryota > Metazoa > Chordata > Mammalia > Artiodactyla > Bovidae > Oryx > Oryx dammah. Next base: position 95,558,017 of record NW_024070209.1, on the reverse strand, counting down.
GTATATTTTCTACAAATGTTGACAATTAGGAAGAAGTGAGCAACTATTAATTTAAAAGGAGAAATAATGAAGTTTGAATATTTGACATTGTCAAGCTGTACTCCTACAAAAACCAAATGTATCATTCCATGTTTTCAAACAGCAAGAAATTCTGGGCTCTTTAAAATAATTTGAAAGTGCATTCATTTTTTTAATCATCTCCTGAGGTTTCAACTGTTTGGCCAACAAGCTTGAAGGGCCATAGAGGGAATCACAAGTATATATAGATCAGTTTAATATCAACTAGTGGTGCTAATCGAACAAGGCCCCCGTTCTTATCTTCCATTACAAATTAATGGAGTGTCTTCCATTACAAATTAATCTGGTAAACAAAAAAAGAATGATCTTTCAGGTTGCAAAACACATGAATCTATATAAAATATACACTAAATGCCAGAGCGTAAACAAAGCGGAAGTTATTGCATAACAAATCTCTTCCAATCCTCTTGGGGAAAACAGAGTCTGACAGTATTAGGTTCTAACAGGTGCAGATAGCAGAAGAATTACTTATTCATTCTACCAGAAAGAAAAGGGATAATAAAAAGCATAATTTAATTTATAATTTATGTTTACAAGTGTTATTTTTAAGAGTTACAGTCTGCGTTGCAGATTACTTGGTCTGGTTCAAGTTGACATGTTGCATCATAGAACAAGCCTGAAGGGTCTTCACAACATGTACAGTAATTAACACGTCATTAACACATTAACTAATACACATTCAACATCATCAATGTTAATAGCATAATAATTAACTTATTGTACATAGCACATAGCACCCTGGGCACTTTTCAAAATAAATTTGGAAATGCATACTTTCAAATATTTTAAAAGGTAGCTATTCATACTGAAGCATTTTTCATCAATAAGTGTTTTACTGTTGTATATGTGTGCTGTGTGCATATTTTTAAAATGAGGCATATTTAGTTACTCCAGAAATTAAATCTCTATCTGATTCAAGCTGTACTGGTACAAAAATACAAAGAACAAAGACAAGCCTTACTCTGTGAAAGAACTAGTAATACATTAAAAATTTAATACTTGGCAGGTCAAATCTGGATACTCTCTGGTGAAGACAACCAATATTAATGAATCAGACTACAGAGTCATTGTCTGGGATCCCAAAGGAAACAATAATGCGAGTACAACAAATTCTTCTTAGAAGAGAAAATCCAGCAAAACTACTTAACAGAATATCATTGGTCAATGCTCTGATTATAAATATGTTAAACCTTATATAATGTTTTTGAATATGCATGCAAGCTTGATCCAGTTTTAACTAAAATTTTACTCTGATCTTATTTTTCAGTTTAGGTCTTTGCAGTGAACATCTTTGCATAAACATGTGCCTCACCATTAACCTCTCTCCATATAAGAAATATTAATTTATTTTTAAAAATACAAGTTCTGTTTTATTTCCACAATAGATTTAAAAGCTACAAATAAAGAAGTTTCTTCAAGAAATAGAAGATTTGGGTTTCTCTAACAACAAAGGTGACACAATTAAAAGAAGGGCAAAGAAAAGACAGCATCAGATGTCATGGCTCGAACAAGGATCCTGTCAGATCAGGTAGCCACTTTTCACAGTTGATCTGGAGAACTCTGAGTAGTAAATTGGTAACAAGAAAAGAGTGTGAAAGGATGAAATAAACAAACACATTAGAGTGGTCTACCAGGTGAACTTGAGTTAATTATTGCCCAGTTATGATTTTTAAAAATTTGAAACCATTATTGGAAGTGAGACCCTCTAGAAAACATAACTAACTGGTTAGTTGGCTCAACTAACTACAGGGGTGCCACTATGTACCAGATGTCTAGTCTTTTCCTTATACTCTTTCATTCATTCATGCTTTCACTCAACAAACTTCTACTAACTACCCATTATATGCGCAGCACTGTGCTAAACTTCTATAGCTGTTCAGCAGAAATTATTGATCACAACTAACTTCAGACTCCATTAAGAAACAGCTATTTCAGAAATGCAATTTTGAAGTACAATTGCTAAATTTTAAATCAATTATCATATGTTATCTACTAAATTTTGTTGTACAAATTATCTATATTCACTTAGCTTTTCATATGTATTCAAGAAGCTCAGATAAGATTAAATGCCAGATAATGAATATATAAATACCCTGTAAGTAAAAGCATTTATTTTTAAGAACATGAAACATATCTATCTTTCTCTTTATTTAAGTGAATTTTGTTACCACCTATCTTTGAGCTCCCTGGGTCACTGGTGGTAGCAAGTAAACAGCACCTCAATTTGAGATCAGAGACCTAGAGAAAATATTAGTGACCCAAAAAGGTGGTAAGTTAAATTTCCTTCCAGTTTTAAAATTCTACAATTCTATAATAATGACCTTGCCTGTAAAAAAAAACTAAGAAAAATACATAAGCTTTAAAAATATTTTAAGCCATCTTTTAGAAAAGGTTTAAGGACTCTCAGCTGATATCTACTAACAGCTCTCTTAATATCTGGTTAGAGAAAGAATAAATTCTAATTTAATCCTCAAACTGGACAAAGTATCTCTCCTATTTAGTTCTTGGCCTATGGGAAGAACCTGAAAATAAAACACTTTACTTTTAAGCTTCTATCTTTTCAGGAATTAACGTTTTTTAAAGATCAGTTATCTGATAAAATATATTCCACATTCTGCATATTGCTTAGGAGCTGTGTCTCTTTTTAAAAAGTATCAAGTCATATTTCGGGCACCAGTATTATGATATTAAAATACAAATACACTTGAGTGTACGTAACTAGGATAAGACTCATTTGTTTTTGCTACATCACTATTTTTTGGGTGTGAAGCTACCTGCATGTAAAGGCTACACTGTGGGGTCTTCTACCCTACATACAATTATGCTGGGGTCACCTGGGTTACAGAAAAAAGCCTGAAGTTTTAAACCACCATTAGAATATTGCAGCCTGATTGTAACAATACAACCATGCTACTAATGATCTTAAAGGTAATTCACTATTCAGACCCCAAGCAAAAGATGCAAATGCAACACTGAAAGCTCCTTATTAAACACCCACAGGCTACATCTCTGTACAATAAGTGGTCCAGGTCTTTTTAGAACATACTAATTAGATGAACAGAGAATCGGAAAAATGCAAAACCAGGTCATGCAGCAAAAATGGTGAAGTGTTTAAAAAAATGGGGGGAGGGAGAGAGATGAGAAAAACAACAAATAACTCCATTCCACCTTTATTAAAAAATTATCTACAATAAGGAGGCAAAATAAATCATGTCAGGCCACTACTGGACTCACTGAGATTAGGTTGGATACTACTATTAAAGTTAAGTTTTAAGTTTATTGTCAGGGATATGCTTAACTGATGATACAATGCTATGAATAATACATTAAGCAAAAGCCCAATTTAAAATTAAATTTGCCTTGGGTTATCTCCTATTACTAGAAACACTCAGAATTATTCTGGTTTATAAATGAAAGCTAATATCAAGAAAATACTTTTGGGGGGCTTTACTCTTTAACAGTTACACATACAGAGCTGCCAAACCAATACCACCACAGTTTTACAGAAGAAAATGCCCTCAGTTATTAATGACTTCTAGATAAGCACATATATGAATACATTTAATATAAAAATACTACCTTTGTCATTTTAAGATGTATCAAAAATCAACTAATTTATTTTCATATGAAGTGTTTGGGAAAGTTACCTTTCTAAAAATCTTCTTGCTCTAATCCTAACTTTGTACAATTGCAAAGCAGAGAGTCTAATACTACATTCTGGCAGTGAGGCAATGAGATGGTCACCAGGTGACCAAAAGGAAAGACACTGCCAATGGTATTTTAAAGCTCTATGATTTGTGTTCTCTCCTCAGAAGGTAAAGAGTATTCCTGCAAGGCTGGTGACCAGGGTTCAATTCCTGGGTCAGGAAAATCCCCTGGAAAGCAAATGGCAATCTAGTCCAATATTCTTGCCTGGAAAATCCCATGGACACAGGAGCCTAGCATCCATAGGATTGCAAAGAGTTGGATGCGACTGAGCAACTAACAGCCAGGCAGCCTGTCTTTATGCACCCTCTGGTGATAACACACACACACCTACCTACCTACCTACCTTGTACCCCACTCTCCCTCTCCAGTTCTCTCTCTCTCAAGATTGTGACATACACAAAAGAGGGAAAATAAATTAGGCATATAATATAAAGGGCAGTCATCATATAAATTTTTTGCAAAACAATTTAGCTTGTTTAGAACCACTCATTGAAACCAGGACTTTAGCAACATTTCTTTCAACACCACAGAAATTTCTTTTAATGAATAATGTATTGGAGAAAAATATCCCTTTGATTTCAAACTGGGGTGTTTGCTGTTGTTGTTGTTCTTTGTTTTGGGTATCAAATCAGTCCTAAATTCAGTCATTTGTATTTTAGCTCAGTTCAGTTCAGTCGCTTAGTCACATCCGACTCTTTGTGACCTCATGAATCGCAGCAGGCCAGGACTCCCTGTCCATCACCAACTCCCGGAGTTCACTCAGACTCACATCCATCGAGTCCGTGATGCCATCCAGCCATCTCATCCTCTGTCGTCCCCTTCTCCTCCTGCCCCCAATCCCTCCCAGCATCAAAGTCTTTTCCAATGAGTCAACTCTTTGCATGAGGTGGCCAAAGTATTGGAGTTCTGGCTTCAGCATCAGTCCTTCCAATGAACACCTAGGACTGATCTCCTTTAGGATGGACTGGTTGGATCTCCTTGCAGTCCAAGGGACTCTCAAGAGTCTTCTCCAACACCACAGTTCAAAAGCATCAATTTTTTCGCGCTCAGCTTTCTTCACAGTCCAACTTTCACATCCATACATGACCACAGGAAAAACCATAGCCTTGACTAGATGGACTTTTGTGGACAAAGTAATGTCTCTGGTTTTTAATATGCTATCTAGGTTGGTCATAACTTTTCTTCCAAGGAGTAAGCATCTTTTAATTTCATGGCTGCAGTGATCTTGGAGGCCCCCAAAATAGTCTGACACTGTTTCCACTGTTTCCCCATCTATTTCCCATGAAGTGACGGGAACAGATGCCATGATCTTTGTTTTCTGAATGTTGAGCTTTAAGCCAACTTTTTCACTCTCCTCTTTCACTTTCATCAAGAGGCTTTTTAGTTCCTCTTCACTTTCTGCCATAAGGGTGGTGTTATCTGCATATCTGAGGTGATTGATATTTCTCCCAGCAATCTTGATTCCAGCTTGTGTTTCTTCCAGTCCAGTGTTTCTCATGATGTACTCTGCATATAAGTTAAATGAGCAGGGTGACAATATACAGCCTTGACGTACTCCTTTTCCTATTTGGAACCAGTCTGTTGTTCCATGTCCAGTACTAACTGTTGCTTCCTGACCTGCATACAAGTTTCTCAAGAGGCAGGTGAGGTGGTCTGGTATTCCCATCTCTTTCAGAATTTTCCACAGTTTGTGGTGATCCACACAGTCAAAGGCTTTGGCATAGTCAATAAAGCAGAAATAGATGTTTTTCTGGAACTCTCTTGCTTTTTCCAGGATCCTGCGGATGTTGGCAATTTGATCTCTGGTCCCTCTGCCTATTCTAAAACCAGCTTGAACATCTGGAAGTTCACAGTTCATGTATTGCTGAAGCCTGGCTTGGAGAATTTTGAGCATTACTTTACTAGCGTGTGAGATGAGAGCAGTTGTGCGGTAGTTTGAGCATTCTTTGGCATTGCCTTTCTTTGGTATTGGAATGAAAACTGACCTTTTCCAGTCCTGTGGCCACTGCTGAGTTTTCCAAATGTGCTGGCATATTGAGTGCAGCACTTTCACAGCAAGCATCATCTTTCAGGATTTGAAATAGCTCCACTGGAATTCCATCACCTCCACTAGCTTTGTTCATAGTGATGCTTCCTAAGGCCCACTTGACTTCACATTCCAGAATGTCTGGCTCTAGGTGAGTGATCACACCATCGTGATTATCTGGGTCGTGAAGATCTTTTTTGTACAGTTCTTCTGTGTATTCCTGCCACCTCTTCTTAATATCTTCTGCTTCTGTTAGGTCCATACCATTTCTATCCTTTATTGAGCCCATCTTTGCATGAAATGTTCCCTTGGTATCTCTAGTTTTCTTGAAGAGATCTCAAGTCTTTCCCATTCTGTTGTTTGCCTCTATTTCTTTGCATTGATCACTGAGGAAGGCTTTCTTATCTCTCCTTGCTATTCTTTGGAACTCTGCATTAAGATGTTTATATCTTTCCTTTTCTCCTTTGCTTTTCGCTTCTCTTCTTTTCATAGCTATTTGTAAGGCCTCCCCAGACAGCCATTTTGCTTTTTTGCATTTCTTTTCCATGGGGATGGTCTTGATCCCTGTTTCCTGTACAATGTCATGAACCTCTGTCCATAGTTCATCAGGTACTCTGTCTACCAGATCTAGTCCTTTAAATGTATTTCTCACTTCCACTGTATAATCATAAGGGATTTGATTTAGGTCATACCTGAATGGTCTAGTGGTTTTCCCTACTTTCTTCAATTTAAGTCTGAATTTGGCAATAAGGACTTCATGATCTGAGCCACAGTCAGCTCCCAGTCTTGTTTTTGCTGACTGTATAGAGCTTCTCCATCTTTGGCTGCAATGAATGTAATCAATCTGATTTTGGTGTTGACCATCTGGTGATGTCCATGTGTAGAGTCTTCTCTTGTGTTGCTGGAAGAGGGTACTTGGGTATTATTTTAGTACTTCGGTATTATTTTTAAAAACTAAATGTTTTACATAAATTTGGGCATCCATTTTAAACAACAGACTTGTACAAATACTTTAAACAACTTTAACATTCAATATAAAATTACTATGATATGGAACAACAGACTGGTTCCAATTTGGGAAAGGAGTACGTCAAGGCTGTATATTGTCACCCTGCTTATTTAACTTATATGCAGAGTACATCATGAGAAATGCTGGACTGGAAGAAGCACAAGCTGGAATCAAGATGGCCGGGAGAAATATCAATAACCTCAGATATGCGGATGACACCACCCTTATGGCAGAAAGCGAGGAAGAACTAAATAGCATTTTGATGAAAGTAAAAGAGGAGAGTGAAAAAGTTAGCTTAAAGCTCAACATTCAGAAAACTAAGATCATGGCATCTGGACTCATCACTTCATGGGAAATAGATGGGGAAACAGTGGAAACAGTGACAGACTTTATTTTTGGGGGCTCCAAAATCACTGCAGATGGTGACTGCAGCCATGAAATTAAAAGATATTTGCTCCTTGAAGGAAAAGTTATGACCAAACTAGACAGCATATTAAAAAGCAGAGACATTACTTTGCGAACAAAGGTCCCTCTAATCAAGGCTATGGTTTTTCCAGTAGTCATGTATGGATGTGAGAGTTGGACTATAAAGAAAACTGAGTGCCGAAGAATTGACGCTTTTGAACTGTGGTGCTTGAGAAGATTCTTGAGAGTCCCTTGGACAGCAAGGAGGTCTAACCAGTCCATCCTAAAGGAAATCAGTCCTGAATATTCATTGGAGGGACGGATCCTGAAGCTGAGACTCCAATACTTTGGTCAACTGATGTGAAGAACTGACTCATTTGAAAAGACCCTGATGCTGGGAAAGACTGAAGACAGGAGAAGGGGATGACACAGGATGAGATGGTTAGATGGCATCACTGATTCAATGGACATGAGTTTGAGTAAACTCTGGGAGTTGGTAATGGACAGGGAAGCCTGGCGTGCTGAAGACCATGGCATCACAGAGTTGGACACACCTGAGTGACTGAACTGAACTGAATTGATGATACAAATAATCTCAGACACCCAGAAGGAAGTAGTAAATCAATCCACTATAACTCAAATTTATGAAAGTTGAGCAATAGACTAGAAGCCCAAGGTTCTGGATCCTCATCTCGTCTGTGCTTTACTATTTGGTAGTTGGCTTTGGGCAAGTGGCCTCCCCTGAATCTCATCTCCCTGTCTATGAAACGAGAGGACTCAGCAAGATGTTCCATAGAGTCCCTTCCGTCAACAGGTATATAATTCATCTAGGACTCTCTGATAGTATTGTTATAAACTTTCACAGTTCAGTTCAGTTCAGTTGCTCAGTTGTGTCCCACTCTTTGTGACACCATGGACTACAGCAGGCCAGGCTTCCCTGTCCATTACCAACTCCCAGAGCTTGCTTAAACTCACATCCATCAAGTTGGTGATGCCATCCAACCACCTCATCCTCTGTCGTCCCCTTCTCCTCTTGCCTTCAATCTATCCCAGCATCAGGGTCTTTTGAAATGAGTTAGTTCTTCATAGCAGGTGGTCAAAGTATTGGGGCTTCAGCTTCAGCATCAGTCCTTCCAATGAATATTCAGGACTGATTTCCTTTAGGATAGACTGGTTTGGTCTCCTTGCAGTCCAAGGGACTCTCAAGAGTCTTCTCCAACACCACAGTTCAAAAGCATCAATTCCTTGGTGCTCAGGTTTCTTTATGGTCCAACTCTCACATCAATACATAACTACTGGTAAAACCATAATTTTGACTAGACAGACCTTTGCCAGGGAAGTAATGTCTCTGCTTTTCAATAAACTATCACAAGTGGCCCAAAGATTCTGAAGTGAGTCTAAAATTCAAAAGGCTTTGGAACCCATTTTATTTACTCTGTAATGCAAATTTGAATAATTATTCACTAAATTCTCTGAAATTTAACTTGCATCACATTCTAGGAAATTATAAAAGTTCTTGGGAGAAAATCTTGCTCTTCTCTCAGAATCAGGTTGTTCTAGAGAAGAGGGAGTAGAGGTGAGGAATGGGTAGTGGAAAGGGGTCCATGCTGGTGAGAGTAGTAGCTCCCAGCTGATAAATTTTATTCTAAAAATGCAAAACGCTACCTTAGGACTTCAAATCTGTCTTTCCTAGCCAAGAGACCAGCGGTCCACAGAACTATACTGCAAGAAGGAACTACAGTATCTATTCCATCACACTGCTGACTTGAGGCTTAACCCACTATATTTAAAAAGCCATCCCGGCTAGCTCAGACAGTAAAGAATCTGCCTGCAATGCAAGAGACTAGGTTCGATCCCTGGGTCGGGAAGGTCCCCTGGAGAAGGGAATGGCAACCTAGTCCACTATTCTTGCCTGGAGAATTCCATGGACAGAGGAGCCTGGCAGGGTTGAGTCCACAGGGTTGCAAAGAGTCAGACATGACTGAGCAACATACCACACACACACACACACACACACTCATTAAAGAAGGGTACATTTTGTAGTGCGCTGGGTAGTTCTTCATAAAAGGAATGCTGTCTATAAGTGAATAATTAAATAAGTTACATTAATATCAATTATTATCAAAGTGATTAAATGAAATGCATATATTTTAAAATTTTATTTAAAACAACCAATCTTCAATTAGAGTTTGCAACTCTTTGCAACCCATAGACTGTAGCGTACCAGGCTCCTCTGTCCATGGGATTTTCCAGGCAACAGTACTGGAGTGGATTGCCATTTCCTTCTCCAGGGGATCTTCCCAACCCAGGGCTCGAACCCAGGTCTCCCGCGTTGTAGACAGACGCTTTACCATCTGAGCCACCAGAGAAGTCCATCAATTATTATCAAAGTGACTAAATGAAATGCATATATTTTAAAATTTTATTTAAAACAACCAGTCTTCAATTAGAGTTGTTAAAGCCATAATCATCTAGTAAATACAGAATCATCTAGTTTGAGATCTTAATAGGATACTATGCAAATGGTAATTCTACCCATGTCTAACACAGAATAAATATGCACTTGTATGGAAGGCCCCCATAAACGTTGATGCTGTGTCTTACTTCAATCCAGTAGTTTTAAATCAGATACTTCAAATAGCAGTTTTCCCTACATAAACTAGAACTACAATAAATCCCAGTATATGTGGTCTTTTAGACATGTGAATACATTTTGCTGGTATATATGACATTTCAGAATGGTTTAGGCCTCTAACTAATTTGCTGAAGATGATTCAAATATTTAACTGGAAGTAACATTTGCCAAAAAGCAATAATAGTGATAATTCTGAAAATCTAGGGAAGACTTCATCAATTCATACTTAGATCACTTTCCATTCCAAAACGTACTCTATTTTTTTTTTCTGGTACTCTCCATAAAGTCTCAAGTTTGCTGGGTGATATAATAAGCAAAATAATGTGTGAATGTTTTTTTTGCCCTCAAGAAACTATTCTAAATGAATTAGTCTTCCATAAATTAATGAATTCATATTTTAAGATGCATTTGCAAAATGTTCTATCATTCCAATAATAATTTGCAACCTAGTTAAGAAACGTTAGCCTACCAGGGAGAAAAAGTCTAATGGGGAATGAATGTCATGTTTGCATGAAAAAAAAGGACATGTGACTATAAAGCCCATATCTACTGATTTTGACATGCCATTGCATTTAAGTGATTTTATTATGCATATTATTTCAAATATTCAATTGCACATAGATACACATTTAACTATTGAAACCCTTTAAACAATGATTAAATTTTTAAAATCATATTAAATTACATGTAATCTCTTAAAATCAATTATAAATGAACAGGAAAGGAAACAGTTAATATACTAATTACAGTAATTAAGAGTTGCCAATTTAATTATAGCTGAGGATATGAGTGCTCTAACATTTGTTAGAGTGTAAAAAACAAACCTTTAATGCAGAGACTTTGTTCACAAACATCTAATGGAGACCTCCTCTACCTCACTCTGTGCTTCTCTGCTGACACAACAGCAATGGGTTCAGATTGAAGAACTTGTCAGCAATCAGGCAGGAGGAGGCTAATTAGCTTGCAGGTTAATGAGTGTGATGGCTCTTGACAGCATTTTGTTACAGCCTCTTCTGTATTTAAACAATAAATGATTACTTATATACAGTTGAGACATTCTAACCATAATAGCCAAGCCCACATTTGCTTTTACCAGTAGAAAATCGGTTCCTTTGTTTCTAAATCAAAAATATATAAAATTTGCATTACTTATATGTCTATCACATTCTTATAATATGCTGGGAAGGAAATAGACATTTCTAAAAAGGTAATAAATGTACTTTATATAGATGTATGCCCTTTTGAGTTGAAAATTTCCATTGAAAGGATGCCTGGTTGGTGAAATAACTGGGTTGGTAAATGATAATTTAAATATGGCAGCATTTTAGTAATGTGCAACAACTTTCCTTTAAAAAAAATCAAGATTTTAGTCTTAATTTTTTAATTCTAGGTTCCTCTCTCTCTGAAATAGGTATACAAAGCACACACAGAGGACTCTCTTTGCTTACCTTGTCAGTTACCAGGGATTTGAAAACAGGTGGTGAATTAAGGAAATAGCTCTATAGAGAGATTAACCCATTTCATCAGCCAGTGGAGAAGGAAATAAGAACATTTTTACAGCATCCCTATAATCCATATATTTAGTGGTAACACAAATGCCTTAATAAAAGCACTAAAGAAAAGAAATTAGTACTCTGCAACATTTGAATTTATTTTGTAAAGTGGCAAGTATTAAAAACCAAGTAGACTGATTTTTATTTACATGAGAAGAAAATGATATGTGTCCAAGAAAACCTTATCTGAGAATTAAACTGAACTTTAGCTGCATATTATCAAGGGAGGTTATTTCAATTTAATATTCAGTGTTCCCTAGAAATTTGAGCACAGACATGGAAGAAACACCTGCTGAGATTCACACTGCTTTCTAAATTATTTTGCATGCATGAAAATATTATTTGTGTACCTTCTCACTACTGTATGACGAACATTTGAATAAAAATAGGAAAGTAATAAAAATTTCAAATATATACCTTTCTAAAGGTCTGTTTTATGTTTAAAAATGAAAAGTATTATATCCATCACAATTACGGAAGCCAATAAAATAACTGTACATCAAAAAGCTTTAGCTGACCTGGGCAGAGTTAGTAAAAGGAAAAAGAAACTAGGGTAAAAACCAAAACGGTTGTAAAGTAAAAAGCTCCAGGTGTAGTGAGTGCCTATAATTTCCCAGGGATGAAAAAAAATAATTTAAATTCAAATTTTGTGGTTACTTTGTCACTTTCCCTTAGTTATTTTGAATAATAAATACTCAGGGTCAAAATACAAATATTTAAAGAATTTTCCATCATTTGTGTGCTGCTTATACTTCTGAATTGCCTATTATTAATATATTATCAATAATATATGAATATAGATTTCTCTGTATCAGGTGTACTCAAATAACATAGTATTAACATATTGTTAACTTACAAGTACAGGTGTGCCTTATCACACATACATGTAGCCTATTGCACCTTCTATAATTTGTACCCCTAAGGTGGTTAATACAGATCCTTAAGCCCCAAAGGTCACCACAATGCTGTGCTAAATCCAGGTAGGTATATAAACAACTTTTCCCAAGTTCTAACCCAATTAAATTTTAGAGAATCAAAATTTTCCTCCAAATCATATGATTAATTGATTTTGGGGGGAAACTGACACCTATCCAAAATCACAACCCATTCTGCCTGTTTAAATGAGAATATTCTTCAGTCTGAAAAATTATTTATAGAGATTTTTTACTACCCTTGTATACTGCAATGTTATTTCCTTTCCCACACACTAGCAAAGTCCATTTTCACAACTGCTATAAAGCGGCATGTTCACAGCTAGTAAAACAACTCAATAAATAGCCTCACGAAGCTATAGCTGTCTCATATCCTTTCCTCAATAAAAACAGAGGTGAACTGCTTATTTTCAGCAGCACACTATAAGAAGACAGAAGCATTATGACTGCTCATACATTCTGACTATCATTTGCCACAAGCTATATCTGTCAGCATTAAATAAAGCTGCATTATAAATGTAAACAAAACACCCACATCTACAAAATGAGCTGTCCTCCATGGCTGTAGGCATGAATTGAACCTGCTTATTGACTCAGGTTGCTCTTTTTATTTATTCTTCTACAAAGACATGCATTTACTTTACCCTACAAGCATGCTAGGTTTCAGAAAGGCAACTAGTCTTATGATAGAGAAAAAAGGCACAAGTTGACAAATGCATATCTTAATAGGAATAACATTATGTAGGCAAACAAATTGTTTAAAAACTATTTTAAAATGTTATCCTAGATCAAGACACTAAATAGTAAATAATCTGTGGACCTAATCCTCCACATGTGTTCATGAACTGTAAGAGGCAATCAAAAACACAGAACTTTAATTTCAAATATCTAATGATAATAAAAGGGTCGTAATGATACTTACACTATTTGTTCCACCTTGCACACCTTGGGTATTCACTGATAAAATGGGGAGTTAGATAAATATTGAGGGAATTTAACTAGGCAGGGTATAAAATTTACTTAAGCTACCAACAAAAAATCATTTCTGAAAAAAATACATCCTTTGCAAAATGTTTTGGTACTTTTCCCTGGTATTTCAGTCTTAGTACAACTTTATGAGGCCACAGTGACAGAAGATTGAAAGGGTAATACACAGAAAGGTACCAAAAACTTTGTAATCCCAAAAACATTTTGCCATCTTTATTTTTTAAAATTCTGCAGAGATAATAGATAATATCCAATTTACTGCAATAAGTTTACATTCTCACTTCAAATGTTTCAAAAAAGGGAGGACAAGGTCTTTTTTCCTTTTTTGTTGTTACAAGATAGGACACGACACCAGGAAAACAGACACCTGAATCGCAGATACACCAAACTCCTAGAAGTGAATATAGCTCTGATAATATTCCAACAGGTGTGCTGCATGTCAAAATTCTAGATTATTTCCAAGCTTATTTTGAAAAGGACCATCATCATGCCAAATCATGACAAATGAAGGTATGTTTCCAAGACAGTCATTACAGATGGAGCCAGAGTACACATACAAGCCACCAATACACATGGATTACAGTAACTATGAAAGGCAGAATTCCTTCAGAGAACCACATAGGGGTCTTGCAGTGTACTTGATCAAATAATTTCTCAATTAGTTTTCTCTGCTAAATTAACTGATTGCTTGAGCCTCATTACAGAACTAGACTGCAAATATGCCAATGTAGCCAGAAACGGTGGAACAGATTTCTAGATGACAGAGATCTAAAATGACCAAGTACACCAAAAAGGTTCGCATCTATGTCACCTGTTGAATAATCTTGAGTCACTGAGAGGTTTAAAAGTTCATCCTTTGTTCCTAAGAAAAAAATGGTCCACAGATTAAAGTCTAGATTTTAAAAGCAAGAAGTAAAATGCAGTGATTAAAATATTAACACATACTGTCACAGCTTATTCTTATGTAGGACATCATCCTCTATCACAAATGTTCCTTTGCTTCTCACTATTCCATAGGTGGATATTAATTATTACTGCCTTTCCTTTCTAAGATAAGCTTGTTAACAAGAACTACAGGATTGCTTACAGATGCTATCCATATTAGGTAGGTTGCATCATTGTTTATGATGTTTACAGAAAAAAGTGAAATCAGTACAAAGAAATAGTATGGAGTAATTAATGTATTGTAGTGTAGTAATTTCTACTTTCTACCTCCATTTAAATAAAATAAAGCTCAGTAACGCCAGCGTAAATCAGGGGGAGCCACAGGGGAGCACAGCAAGGCAAAGACATTAAAGCCAAACCAAAGCCCTTCTTCACCCAAGCTACTATTATTATTACTTGTGCAAAGCAAATATTCAGCCTCCAACCCTAAATCATTTCAATTCCTATTTCCAAGTATAATTTAATCTTTTTCAGCGACACTTGATGCTTACTTCATCACAGCATAATGACAGATTAAAAAGTTGTTGAATTAAATATTAAAGAGGACTTCAGGCAGTTCTGCATTTTTAAGGAATAACACAGATTGGGGATGAAATGAGAAGCCCAAATGCATATTTTATACCAAAAGGAAAGAATACATATATTTTTCCTCCAGGCCACCTACTTTGTAATAAAACACAGGGCAGGTTTTTATTTAGTGGATAAAAATGTGAAACAGTATCATAAGCTTCATATCATTATAATCTGGCACCATACAATGATGTCAAAGCTAATGATACTAAGTAAGAATATGATTTTTTTTGGTATCTTATTTAAATATTTTTAAAATAAGTATATTCATAATTTATCACTTTTGCATTCTGATTTTAAAAATTAACTTATTTGTGGAAATTTCCCTCAGAGATAAGAATCTCACAGATGATAGCATCAAAAGCAGACCATTATGTAAATGATTTCATGATACAAACTGTTCTGAGTAGATAAAAAAAGTTGAACCATACTGGTAAATACAGTTCCAATTAAAATGCTGATTGGATTTCTACATCTAATTTTGGAAACTCCCATTAGATTCAGGTAAAATTAAAGATGAAATGTATATAAAAGTAGTACCTTAACTCAAGTGGAATGGACATAGGGTCAAAAAATAAGATTTTGGATGTTATATTTAAATATATATAGGTAATAATACAAAGATATACACAGTTATAATTCCAAGGACCCACAGATCACTAAGTTTGGTATATCTTTTCAATTTTGTTGTTTTTAAAGAACAGAGTTCTTATTTTCCCCTGAGGTCTAAAAGAAAACAAGCTTTTTTGTTCCATGGTGAATTCAAACAATTTAATGGGGGAAAAACGAACTCCATGAACATTTGACTCTATTTGTAAAACATCAAATCGCAATCTTTTGTACATGCACAAGTTTTTACACCATGATTATATATAAGTACTTTTCTGCTTTTTCATCTCACTTACATGTTATCAATACTTTGTTTGACTGAACCACATGAAATTGCCATTTTTAATGTCAAAATGGTCAGATACCAGCAATTTCATATGATTTGACATTCATTTTAGAAAATTGCATCTTTGTATAATTCCACTTGAGAAAAATCATCCACAATGCTGCTTTAAACAATTAGAAGTGACTTTAAAAAATATGTACTGTATAGAGGGATCAACTTTTCCCTACAAACCAAGGAAAAAATGACATTTGTTTTCGAAAATAGTTCATTTTTGGAACAAGTCCATAGTACAAACGTCAGAAGAGGACATTAAAATTTTTAAAGTAATACTTCTTATCTATTTGTTTAAAGAAATAAAGAAAGTGATAAGAGTACTACATTGATTTCTTCAGAAATTATGACTTTGGCTGGAAAAGAACTAAATGTCATCATCCTCATATGGCCTTGAAAGGATGGCCTAGTTCTTTTTGGAAAAATTTTCGGTGTGGTTGCTCCTGGCTGAATGTGACACGATTTACTCATGAAATTCTACACATGAAATCCTTTATTTTAAAGAAAACTACAAAATATGACTATGGAATTGTTTTTGCAAATCTAAAAATGGGGCAAGGCTTCAAATCATCCTCTTATTAATGTTTTCCAGGCTCCCTGTTCTGCTGTTCTACACGCATGGATATTTGACTAGTCATTCCCTGCAAGCATTCAATTCTAAGTCCACACAGTGAGGTGCATACACTACACTGCAGAAATACTGTACAATAATCTTTACTGATACTCTGTAAAAGTGCAGAAAAAAGAAAAGAAAAAAGCACATTCATTCTCCTACCATCCTCAATACTTCCTGACTAAAGCCAAGTCACTAGGGAAATGGATTGGGGGGCGGAGGGACAGTGGGACAAGAGTAATTTTTCTATCGTTCCCGTATTTAAATCCCGGAAAGAGCAATAATCTAAAATTTCTGGAATGTTTTCCATGAGGCAAAAATGAGGCAATAATTTCCTATCACCTAGCACATAGTAAGTACTCAACAAATGTTTGTACAATTAAATTTCCTAGGAATTCCCTGTGGACTTCAGTCTCCCACTGAACAACAGCCATTAAGTTAGGATGCTCCAGAGTCAATTACGGCGGGAAACCTCCGAATGATGTTTCATGTTTACGGTGAGGGGTTAGAGAGTTAATTTTTTTCTTAACCATTTTCCCAGGGTGTCCTTGTTTTGCAGCTGGTTCGAATTTTCTAACGTGAAAGAGGTTCATATGGTGATTTTTTTCCGTTCTCCTCGGAGATACCTGAGTAGGCAGCAGCCCGGGTATTTGAAATCAAGGAAATCCAGCCACTAAGGTCGCCAGGCCTCAAACCAAGTTTCAGATTTGGATGTGAAAGGCACTAACTCTCGAGAGCTCGGGGGCAAAGCTGATCGCCGGGGTGCGCACCCCAGGGCACAAGGCTGGCTGCAGGCAGCTGGGGAGGCAGCTCTGGCCGCAGCCGGCCGGGCGGCCACTTCTGTGGGACGCAGCCGGGACGACCGCTGGCAGGAGGCGACTCCGGCGGCCGTGCTGCTCTGCCCCGAGGCTCCCGGGGCGCGCCCATTGTTCTCCGCGCACCGAGCGGCGGCCCGCCGGCCCGGACGATCACCGCTCCCCCTGCGGGCGACCCCGCCGGCTCCCCCGCTCCCCGCCGCGGCGCGCCCCCCGCCCCTCCAGCAGACAGCGGATTCTCACCGCCCTGACTGCATAATTAATGTAAATGGAGCAGCCTCCATGTCATGTGCGGCCTCTTTGGGTTTACTTTTGTGCGACACTTACACAGGAATATTAACTAGAGAAAGCAGCATCACAACAGGGGTGGAAAATCAGCCTGTCAGGGACTCATTCCAAATGCCACGGAAAGAGAAGCGGCTTCAAGATTGTTTCATCAAGGTGATTGAGAACAAAAACTACCGAGGAAAGAAAATTCGGGCTTACACTGAGCTCCCACACATCCATTATTTCTCTCTCTAGACTCTTTAGGAACTAGGTTCCTAAACACCGCTTAATGCAAAACTCGGGACTCGGCGTTTGTGCACAGCCAAGCGAGCCCTGGTTCGGGCCGCGCGTGTGCAAACGCGCACCTAATCCACGAGTGTGCAGACCCCCTTCGAACCCCACAACCAGGGAGGAAGAGGCCTGAACCGAAAGACACCTCTCCACGGGTCAGTGAGTTATTCCGAGAAACCACGGGAAATCGTGGGTGACCCCATACCTTAACTGGAATTAAGGCCGATATCCCTGGGGATGCTCAAGAGCCCTTCAATAAGGTGCCTGAGTTATATTATTGCTACTCTACCTTCAGTCAGACTATGTTAAGGACATTTTATTGTACTCTGTGGTCATTGACTGGTTTTTCTTCCATTACCTGCCATCAGAAAGGAAACTCAGAAGTCAAAATAATGAGTAAACTTGCAGAGCCCATTGTACACCAAAACACATATCTCTCTTTTTAACTTATATTCATAATTATCCAGAATATTTCACTTTGGATATATTCTCTTTTCTAAAAGAGCAGACAATATGACTTCCTAAGTCTTTAGGTTGCCTAATCTAAATAAGCAGGAAATCCTGCTATACTTTCTATAGACCTGTATATTGGCCTACTAAAAATATTGTTTTAAAAATTAAGAACTTACATCTCAAATGCACACATTCAGTGACATAAATTCAGTTAAGACTTAAACAGTTTATAAATTTATTAACAATATTATTAGTTACATTAAGGCTCTAAGTGTTTTTATAATAGTAAGTAATCAAATCTTAAACTTTCCTAATATTTAGTTTCTACACAATTTAGAAGAGGAAATGAAATACACTAGAAAACAGACCCCCAAAATCCAATAAGAATGAGGATGTTGTAAATTTCAACTTGCATGTGTGTTAGGTGTTGTTAAGGAACAAAAATTATAAAATTGGTACTATCAAATGTTATGCTTCCCAAATAATGCCATCGAGTGAGAGTGTCTGTTTTGGAAGGCATGTCTGCCACCTCTCCTCTCATGTAACAGAGTGACTTAATCCTGAATGTTCTCAGGGAATTCCTCCACACAAAGGGGTCAATTGTAGGCCACAGAATAACCTTCTACATATTTGTCTATCAAGTGGTTGAGAACTAAATCCACTTGCATGTATGTCTGTACTGGCTTAATTAAGGATATGTACAATAACTGAAAATAATACCTTTATCCATTCAATACACTACATGACAGAAGAGATCAAAATGGACATGTCGATCAAAAGGTTTACATTAGACAGGAAGCAGCCGTCAGACCATTATTACAAATTAAAGGTATTATATTCAAGTCATTTTTAATCTCTTAAAAATGAATAACCCTTCTCTGCACATTAAATCATTTTTCTCCACAGAAGTAACATTTCTTTCATGTCTAAATGCACATATTCCTTCATATGCTTCAGTTCTTTTAGTAGAGGTGATAGAGGTCTATTACTCTCAATTTTAAGTCAGCATTAGCCAAGTTTGGGCTTCTCTTTTGTGAGGATATAACTGACTCAACACAGACTTATGCAAAAGCTCCTACATTAAAAACATGAGAACTCAAACTCGTCATACACAGTAATCTTATCTCCTGAATCTTTTACTGCACTAAAATTCTTATTGGCATTCTATAGTTAATAACTTCTATATTAACATAAGCTGCTTTATGTCTAGTCTCTGTGCTTAATAAATATAAGATAAATTCTCCCTTATTTTCTATGAATAACTAAATTAGCCTTCTAATTCTGGAAATCTTTTACTTTTAAGAACTTAAAAAATCATGTATTAAAATATCAATCCTGATTTTAAAAGGATACCAAATTTAGGATCAGTGAAGTAGAAACAGAAAAGTCCCTTGAGATACTGTGTGAAACCTGCAGCTCATTGATTTTGTTCTTGATAATATGCTATTAAATTGGTGAACATGCTGACCTTGTGTGCAAAGGCAGAATTATGCATATGCCACAGAAAGTTAAAAAAACAGCCTCAAAATGACTGTTTAAAACTGTAGGTTACAAAACCTTAAAATACAGACAAGTATTCCATAGTTTATTTAAAATTGGCAACCACAATTTAACAAGCTATTCTAACAAATGATTAGCATAGCATGTGCTTTTCTTTAGCCATCAATTATGACACAGGGTAATGCAGGGCACAACTTAAGTGTCAAATTACAATATGTTATACAAAACCACTTTGCAACACAGCTTTCTGTTTGCTTAGCAATTACTACAGAGCGCACTGCTTTTCATGAAAGGAATTGGTCAGAACTGTTTATAAGAATTACCACAAATGTTTATATATTTATATGACAAAGAATTAGTTGACAGTTTCAGAAAATTTCCCTTTAACCTTTGATAAATAAGCTGTATTATCTTGTATTGGCTTAAAATCATGCTTACAACCAAAATGGTCTAGATCTTTCTCTTTTTAAAATAAGATTCATCTGTGGTATGTGACAAAAGTAGAATAGTACTTTTCAAGACCAATGTATGAAAAGTCTTCGATACTAATTTGTCCACTAAGAAAATTTAAAACATTTATTATCTGAACTGTTGGTATGGTGAAAATCTAAATTAGGCAAATATTTAATCATTCTGAAGGCAGAGCAACATTGTCTTATTTATAATTCTCAGTAAGACAAACATGGATATAAATACAAAATAAACTAGTATAATTTCAGAAATGTGGTTCAGGTTGTAATCTTCACATGGCAATCACTGTTTCAAATACTTGCTCTATCAGTAGTGAAAATGAGTAAAGGTTATCTGTTTTAATTGTAGGGCCATCCATTAATTCATAAAACTCTTATGTGAATAAATACTTAATGAGAAAAGGGAAAAAATACACAAAACAGTTTTTATGCTGTTTTTTCTGTTCTGCTGCTGTCCTTTCCCCCTGCATTTGCCTAAAGGCTCTCAGTAAATTACACTCCCAGTAAATGACTGTAATTTACCCGTTGAATTCCCTTGTTCAGGAAAAGCACAAAAACACATTCCAGCATTTCCACAGCTCAAATTTACCATTCGGGATGTCAAGAACAATCCATGGGCAGTAATTTGAAACTGTTTGAACCTTCAAATGAGGGAAATTAGAAATGTTTTGAGAGCTAAGATTTTCAGTGAAGAGATAAAAACCTGATAAAAATCTCTAACTGTTCTGTTCCTTTCTTCCCCCTCCCATCTCAGAGGCCTAAATAAACTATTCCACAGTAGGTTTTGAGACAGTGCTATAGAATACAGTCTAGGTAATTTAAGTCAAATTATTTACTAGGTTAATTTTTAATGTTAATATATACTACACTAATGCCCTGCTTACTGTTATTAATAAAAACATAGATCCTCTTTGCACTTTTCTGTCAAAGCTATCTCCCTGTGCCCTATCCACCCAACTATTACTCAAAACAACTTCCTCTAGTACAAGGGCAAAGTTGTAAAGACTAAGGGTTCTAGGGAAACCTAGCAGTCACTGCTAAAATTGTTTGTGGAAACAAGAACAAAGACTTTCTATTTAGTTATGCTTCAATAAGGAGAAATCCCATGCACAAAGAAATGTAAACATTTATATGAGCTAAACTTGAGTTGTATCACTTAGTATTTTCATATGTAACACAGGCCAACATATAGAATAAACCAGCATAATCCCCAATGTAAACACTTCCCTTACTACTCTAAGACACACACACACACATACACACACACACACACCCTAGAGTTAAGAACATTCAATAACCAAAACAACCTATTTCACTCTGTCTAAAGGCAGGTTTTCATATGGCAAAATGGTTATAAATCCTCATTATCCTAAATAAAATTACAGCACTTTAAACATTTCCAGGGAGAACATTCTCTCTTCTAAACAACTACCTTAGCGAGTAATAGGAAGCAATATGGTTGCACTTGTGTCACAGTTGGAAGCCTTTTTAAACTGTCGCCCTGCTAGCAAACCGATTCTACATATTAAAATGAATGTGTTGCTTATTTCAAGGGGAAAAATCATTTATAAAATCAAGACCATTATTAGGATACTGTGACTTACTTTTCTCTTTAAAGTGAACCAGAAGTACCAAAGGCAATAATCTATATATGTTCACATAACTTCACTCTCCATCAGTTTGCTCTTAGAAGAAACAGTATTCCTGAAAGATGAAGCTTTGCATATTTAACACTTAATAATCAAAAAAGCTTATTGCACCAAATACTTCTGATCCTGAGTTATACAGGGGAAAAAAAAAACCCTAAATTTCCTTTTTAGTATAAAACACAGAACCTTTACAAATGTTACCAACTAAATTATATAGACTATTTTTTAAAAAGATACAATGCATGTATTTTTTATCTGCTCTGAACTATCTGTTAAGTGCACCCTTTTCCTGATAGTTATGTTGGCATCAAGGAGTACTCAGGCATTAAAGTAGCTGTATAGTGACTGTGACAAATTAATACTTTAGATAAGTTTAATATCAGGCCTGAACTGAATATGTGAACCAAACTTCTGTTGTGCTCTGAAGTTCACAGAGGAAAATGAATGACAAACATTAGCATTCACTGGGCAGATGAAGATACTTTTCTCATGCTGCAATTTGTATTTAATTGTGAAAAATATATTGGAACTTAAATAACTTCTCTACATGCTTTTTAATCTAGGTATAAAATGGCCATGTGATTTTTAAATTCCACATAGATAATGGAAGAAGTTGTATTTTCCAAGATGGGGCACCATGAACATCTCTCACCAGGAATTTGTAGGGTAGTGCTGCTCTCTATCAAATGGTTGCTTGGTTTAAGACACCCGTTTGTAGAATCTTAAGCATTAACTTTGTTAGCATTTAATGTGAGTGATTCGAAGTTTCTATAACCTCAGCTTTTTGAACATTTAGAATATGTATTCAATCAATAGATATTTACTGCATACTGTGTACTACAGTGCTTAACTGGGGCAAAGTAACTAGTAATAAAGTAATTAACTTCTCACCCGAGATACTATATGTTCTGCTGTTGTTCCGACTGAAATTTTCCAGTTAATTTCTAGACAATTACATTATCTATTTCATAATTGCAAACCTGGATGAATTGTTTCTAAAAGTTGCAACATGTTTCAAGCCAACAGAACCAGGAATGCATAAAAGCTCCTGTTTCTAATGTCACTGTTATCAAGCCAAAAACAATTATACTCATTTGAGTTATAGCAACCAATAAACTTAGATAATCACCATATGCAACACAACATTTTGGCACTTGAACTTAAAACTCTTGTAGACAACTATAGATTGCTTCTAATACAGAGCCCTCTTGTCCTACCCAAGGCTGCCAATAGAAATGCCAAAAGCTGCTGAATACTGCGCATCCTAGTAATGCTGTCAGTAAATGGCACATTCACACAGCCCCCAATCCTCTCTTCCCAGGCATGGTCTTCTCCAGCTGCAGCTTAATTTCCTGTGACTTGCCTAATTACTGTAATTAAGGATTAATTGCCATTAATTATTCACACATAAGCTCATCGCAAATCATGGGGTAAATGTCTTATGAAAGCTGCCATACAAGCCATGTATAAACACACTGGGATGCTTCAGGCAGGCGAATCTATCACTCAGCCCTCAAGCAAATCTCTGTGCTTCTCTTACAAAAACAGCTATAACTCTCAGAAACTCGACAGTCCTTTCAGGTAAGCATTAGGTTACAAAGCATGTTTTCCTGTGGAAGCCACAACGGTTTTATTAGTACTATAAATGCTGTTTTATCTTTCCAACTGCTATTTTTATGTTTCCATTTTTATTCTACAGTGCTCAGTTTAGGACAACCACTTGCTTCAAGGAGGAATGTTTGCAGTTGCTACTTTCCCCCATCACAGTTTGAAATAGTTCCATGTGGTTTACAACATATGACCATGCAACTGGGATCAGCATGCTAAAAAATCAATGGATCGGCTACACAATTGGAACAGAAACCATTTCAAAAGTCACAATTTCTTTCATTGGTGTAAAAAAAAGCTATAGCCCATATTTAGTCACTGCTAGAGTGTTCCTTGGAGAAGGAAATGGCAACCTACTCCAGTGTTCTTGCCTGGAGAATTCCAGGTACGGGGAGCCTGGTAAGAGGCCGTCTATGGGGCCGCACAGAGTCAGACACAACTGAAGCGACTTAGCAGCAGCAGCAGAGTGTTCCTTATAAGGCAGGTTATCAGCTCTGCCACTAAAGTACCACTGACAAAAATGATTGAAAATGGCAAGCAAGCAAAACAGCCTCATGAAGATTACTGATGTATTAGCTGGGTTCCCTGTTTTCATAACAGCACCTGGTATTTTCACAATTATAAAATATAAACATCACTTCTTCATTCCTTTGCAAAGCAAAAAAAAAAAATAGAAGAAATTTTTTTCTCCAAGTATTTCTAATAGACCCTGAGCTGATGAGGAAACTTCCAAGTCTTAGTCTAGGAATTATACTCCTAATGCTTCTTTCCAGTTATCTAGGGTTTATCATGTTTGAATGCTTTAAAACAGAATAAATCATTTTAACAACAGAATACTGTTTATGTTTTTAAAAACTTAAACTATATCAACACTACGTATTATAACTGCCCTAGGAAATTTAAGTCTAAGTAGGCAGAATGCTCTTCTAATTGTTATGTTAGTTCCTTCTGCAGCAAATTAATGCATGAAACATTTTCATTTCAGTACATGTTTGTGTGTCTGAGTTAAACATTTATGTTAATGGACCTTCTGGAAGGTTTTTAATGTTTCAAATACTCCTCTAGAATGGCAACTTTTCAAATAGGAGTTCTTTCCCCCATTTTCTGCAGTACTTGTAACAGGGGTACATGGGAACTAAAATAATTTCACAGTTTTAAAGTCTAAGCTTAAAATCAACAACTTAAATAACTACAGACAATATCTACATTCAAGCAAAGTACCAAGTAAGCTTACAGATATACTGGCTATCCAAAATGAAAAAAGCTAAATATATACACTCTAATATCTAATTGGAGACATATATTCACATCACAGTTTTAACCAATTCTTGGTCAAAAGGATTGAGAAAAAAATAAACCCTATCACCCTTTGGTTCCAACAGATTTAAAGGGGATGCATGATTTCTGTAGTGTTCACAGAATGTGTTCTCAACACCCTCCAGAACCTTCTTTACAAATACCCAGTCATCCATCTGAAGCAGCCCAGGTCTTGTATATTTAACTTCTATTACTCTCAAAACCAATGAGCAATATACAAAGCCTGATAAAATTCCTCAGCTGAGACATAAGTCTTTTTCTGTAACAACAGATTTGTAAAACTGGAATAATGTTTACAAAGTCCTAACTTTTCTCCCTGTTGAATTATATATGTAATCCAAAACTGCAGTCTGGAACTTAGTTAATACTTAATGGTGATCATGGGTACTCCATTCCCAAACCCACTCATTTGGACTATCTCTTCCATCAAAAATTTTTGGTTAGGACATCTAGGCTCCTAAAATTTTATAATTCTGGGCTCTTGCATTGCTACTCAAGAACTGCTGTACACTTACAGTAACAATTTGAAAATTTGGAAACTAAATCATTCTACAGGGAAATTAACAAAAATCAATTTTGGTGGAAATGTGTAATTTATTGCCGGTGATAATGATATAAAACTGAATTTAAATGTTTAGGTTTTATTATTATTTGTGTTTTAAGTTTACCTAAAGTTCAGTGCTTTAACTTAGCTATCACTTTACTGATTCCTACACCCCTATCCTAGAGTCAGCAGTCAGTGACAGAGAGAGCTGTTAAAATCTATCATCCTAACACACAGCTTTACCATCAAAGTCATCTAATTGATACTTCCCTATTTTTGTCACCTTGCCTTGATGCCAGCTGCCAAGCTCTGCCATGTCACTTTCCATTTATGGACTCCCAAGTCCCTTGATCTGGCTAATTAGGGTTTATGTGTTAATTGGAGTAAATACAAAGATGGGAGTCACAGGCACAAATTTCAAAACACAGCCATAAATTGAAGAGTTGATAAGCAGGGAGAAGATGCCTTCATAGAACAAGTGTCAAGATTATTTTATCACTAGAAAGAACCAGAATCTCCTGACAAACTGATAAACCTTTAAGTTTTTGAAAAGACGTAATGAGAAGAACAGTAATGAACATATTAAGAATATTGCTCTGTAGCAGAAAAATATACAGTACATTTCAATTTGGTTCAAGAAGGCACAGTTCTCTTTGAAAATTTCTGAACTATTTCTATTCAATGAGAGATATTAATTTCTATCTTATTTCACAAAACATCCACCTTGCTTTTAATTTCTAATAAGAATCTAAAAGTTAATCCAATAATTTAAAATCCTGAGATAGTCAAGTGACAAAAATGACATTTTCACTAACATTTTGGATACATTAATACTTTTTCTGCTAAAAGATAATTGCTTGATTTAGAAAGAATTACCACAAATTACAGCCAAGAGTTTCTGAAGCAGATTTAGGGTACTAGATTTCAGATGCTTATCTCAAATGTCAGTTAAGATGACTTTAAAAGGAGTATTCGTGTTTTTTGTAGTTATCAGAGTATGTTTTGAACACCCTCCAGAACCTTCTTGACAAAAGCATTACTGTCAGTTAGAGACACTGTCTTTTCGAGCATCTGGAAGGGAGGAGCAAAGTCAGATAATTAATACGGAAAATAACTGAAAGAGTTGGTAAAGTCTTTCATTGCTGTTTTGCTTTCATAAAAAGTTTCATACCTGATCAGTAACGGTGAGTTGACAAAAATATGATGGGAGGACTACTTCATCTGTTATACTGTTCTGTTACAACTACCTGGGATTTGTTGTTAATAATGATAACAGCAGCTACAATTACTGCTTATATTTATACAGCACTTCACAGATTACAGAGAACCTACACTTCACAAGATAGATTTAAGAAGTAGCTAAATATATGTGAAACAGGTACATAAAAAATTCTTCACAAACATCTTTCCTTCCCTTTATCTTTGTTAACCAACAAAATATGGTATTAATTCTAATAATTTATGATAACTTAGGTTCAATATTAATAAATATGTTACTTAGGTGAAACTAGTATTTTGAACTCATTTGCCACAAGCCTGAAATTAATCAACTTTTCAAGTAAACAGAAAAGACATGGGAATGAATAAAAGACCATTTGCATGATCACAATATTAAAAGTGAACCTTGAATATTCATATACCTTTTGATAAAGAATAGAATACCTTTAAAAAAGCAATATTCTCTGGAAAACTTTTTGACAATGGTGTTTAAAAATTTTGAAATATGTGAAATACGAGAAAATTCATCTTTTTTCCTGAGGAAAAAAATGTCACTTGCTTCTGGTGATGTACATCAGTTCAAGAAATATACTTGAAATTCCTACATAAGAAATGAGTGAAAATGTCACATGAAAACATCTGAGACCCACATCACATGGTATATCAGTAGCAACTTCATACAACTTTTTAAACAAAACTATGCTGTAACTTAGTATGCAGTTTTAACTGAAAACAACCAAGCTAATTTCTACAAATTAACAGATGTGTATGAGAAACAGTTAGAAACAAAGAAATGCATATGGGAATGTCATCAGCATCCAAATGAGTTTACTGCAGGACTCTTTAAAGCACATCTGATCCTGGCTCCAGCCTGTAGTCTACCTTTCAACTTGCAAATGACAGTGTCACCAAACACTGTCCTTCCATCAATCAAGCTGGGTCATGAATATACAAAAGGCAGCAGAGAAGCTGGCTACCTCCTGCAGTTCAACTTGGCCTAATTATCTAGGCCTTTCTTTTGGTTACAGTCTGAAGGGTATACACCCAGTCAGCTGCTGGGCAGCCGGAGGCCTAATCAAGAGAGGTTATGCATACTGACCCTTATATGGACATCCAATGCAAGTTAAATGTGAGCACCAAATGTCATCTTTCTTATTCATCATTATGAAATTTCCCTCCCCTTTCGAAATACCAATCTGCTGCCATTTTCAGACACTCCTCTTACCCCCCTCCAAGCTGTCATTTCACTGTGCTTGCTGCCAGTTGAGTGAATTAGCATTCTAACTGATGTGCTGCTCTTCTCAGACAAATCCTTGAGCTGCGTTAACTAATGACTTCTCTCCAGAAAAAGGAACTGATAGTCAACCATTGATAAAAGAGAGTCCATTTCCACAAATCACAAACAATTTGCCATAATGGTGGCAACATCAGTAAGGAGTTACTATGGTTGTCCACTTTCCCTTGTGTTTTTCTCTCATTGCACTCCCAAGAAACAACCATCACCACCAAAGGGAATCTAAAGCTGCTAACTAGAGTCAGCTGCAATTGCGTGTGATGGTGAACTCTAAACAAGACAATTATTCACCAAAGTATCGGTAGAGATGAAAAGAAGGCAAACAGTGAAGAGCCATGTCCATAGCTAGTCGGTGACGATGAGTCTGATAATATAGCAAATTGCCACAGTGCCCAGTGCCAGTCCCTGCACATAAAAGGTGTTCAATAGTTGCTATTTTCAGTGATACAAAAAACCAAATGTGATGTAGCTAGGCCATAGCCAGGACTGTGTTGTGGAAATAGAAAGATGGGTCCAGATACTGCAAACGTTATGGAGTATGTTATATAAAAGTGGACAATGGGAATAAAGAAGATCCACTCTTAAAGGAGAGAGAAAATATAAAGATAGAAAACTTCAGTAAAGACAGACTGAGAAAAGGACATATCTGATGGGCTATACTTACACATATCTTAATTGCTCTCTGTTTATGTAGTTCCTTGACATATACACTGAGGAGGTAATGATGCCATCTGCTATGGCAGAAGATACTACAATGATTTACACTCCTACAGGTCCTAGAAGAAGTGCTGGAAAATCATATCTAACTGGGATTGAAACAGCAAGTATATTTACCTAAAACGGTAGGAGATGGGGTGGGACTCAGTGAAAGCTTACTTTATGATGAAAAAAGGGCCTTTCATAATCAGAAGGTTTGATTATCACAACATTCTGATTATTTAGCTTATAAAATCAATATAGAATCATTCCACAAATCTTTATTAAAATGATTCATTCCACAAATCTTTATATGCCAGTCACCTGGGGCCAGTGTACAAGTCTCTGTGGGACAGAGAAACATGTATGACATATCCACAATCTATTTATAATCTCACTAGAAAGACAGACATCCACATAAAAAGAGTAACAGCAACAAATTTAAATAGAATATATCACAATAAGTGACACATAAATAAAAGGCAAATGAGTGATACAAAAAATAAGAGTCAGATGGCCAGAGTATTGGAGCTTCAGTGTCAGCATCAGTCCTTTCAATGAATATTCAGGGTTGATTTCCTTTAAGATTGACTGGTTCGATCTCCTTGCAGTCCAAGGGACTCTCAGGAGTCTTCTTCAGCACCACAATTCGAAAGCATCAATTCTTCTGCACTCAGCCATCTTTACAGTCCAACGTTCACATCCATACATGACTGCTGGAAAAAC
This sequence comes from Oryx dammah, assembly GCF_014754425.2. Lineage (NCBI taxonomy): Eukaryota > Metazoa > Chordata > Mammalia > Artiodactyla > Bovidae > Oryx > Oryx dammah. The sequence continues at coordinate 95,528,762 of NW_024070209.1, read as the reverse complement.
CATAGCTTTCGCTACAAGGACCTTTGTCACCAGTGATGTCTCTCCTTTTTAGTACACTGTCTAGGTTTGTCATAGCTTTTCTTCTAAGGAGCAAGTGTCTTTTAGTTTCATGGCTGCAGTCACTGCCCACAGTGATTCTGGAGCCCAGGAAAATAAAATGTCACTGTTTCCACTTTTTCCCCCATCTATTTGCCATGAAGCAACGGGATCAGATGCCATGATCTTAGTTTTTTGAATGTTGAATTTTAAGCCAGCTTTTTCACTCTCCTCTTTTACTTTCAACAAGAGACTCTTTAATTCCTTTTTGCTTTCTGCCGTAAGGATGGCGTCATCTGTATATCTGAGGTTGTTGATATTTTTCTAAGCAATCTTGATTCCAGCTTGTGATTCATCTAGCCTGGCATTTCACGTGAAGTCCTCTGCATGTAAGTTAAATAAGCAGGGTGACATTATACAGCTTTGATGTACTCCTTTCCCAATTTGGAACCAGTTCGTTTTCCATGTCTGGTTTTAATGGTTGGCTTCTTGACCTGCATACAGGTCTCTCGGGAGACAGGTAAGGTAGTCTGACATTCCCATAGTATCTGGAATGAGGGAAGCTATAAAACATGACCTAACTTGAAGTACAGTACAGAGAATAGGATTAGAATGCAAAAATTAATTGTGTGTTTTTGAAAAAAGAAAATAGACTAGTTTGTTTAAGACAGAAAATTCTTGTCAGAGACTTCTCTGAGTCTCTCAGCCAAGCTGTGGTCTTCTAAATATGCTTTTCTTCAAAATCCTACACCTTTCCTTTATTTTTTTTATTTTTTATTTTATATTAGAGTATAGCCAATTAACAATGTTGTGATAGTTTCAGATGGACAGCAAAGGAACTCAACCATACATTTATATGTATCCATCCTCCCCCTAAACTCCCTTATCATCCAGGCTGCCACATAACATTGAGTCAAGTTCCCTGTGCTGTAGAGTAGGACCTTGTTGGTTATCCATTTTAAACACAGCAACCTACACTTTTCCTTTAAAATAAATTTAACCAACAAACAAAAGCTTGTTCTAAACCTGTCTACCAAGCTCTTTTGAACTTACTAATATTGGGCACAGTGCTTTATCTTATTCATCTATCACTAGCATCTAACACTTTCTCTGGTATATAGTTTGTGATCGATAAATGGTTATGTGAGTAAAACAATGAAGGTCCAACTTATAAACAGCCAAGAATTCTAGGCCAAAATCTCTGAACTTTATCCTAGGCAATGGGTAATACCTAAAGATTTGATCAGCATGGCATATGCAGTATTGCCAAAAGACCTGTTACAAAAGCAATTTGACACAAAATGCTAAGCTTGAACCAAGAATTAGAACCAAGAGTTCTGATTGGGAGGTTATCAGAAAAACTTAGGCAAAAAAATGACAAAGATCCTGAGAACAGAAAGAAAGGAATGGATATAAGAAATGTTTTTAACAAGGGTCAACAGAATCTGCCTTCAACTTGAGATATAAATGTACATACTAAATTCAGAGTTGGAATGCTATTAAATCTAATCACTCTAGTAAATATTTGACGTTTGATATTTCTACCAAGTGGTTCTTCAGGTTCAGCTTGACCTCTTAAGAGTTCCTCCTACCTCCCAAAACACATCACAGTGGTATTCAGTTCAGTTCAGTTCAGTCTCTCAGTCATGTCCGACTCTTTGCAATCCCATGAACCACAGCACGCCAGGCCTCCCTGTCCATCACCACTCCCAGAGTCCACACAAACCCACGTCCACTGAGTCAGTGATGTCATCCAACTATCTCATCCTCTGTCGTCCCCTTCTCCTCCAGCCCTTAATCTTTCCCAGCATCAGGGCCTTTTCCAATGAGTCAGCTGTTCACATCAGGTGGCCAAAGTATTCGAGTTTCAGCTTCAACATCAGTCCTTCACATTAGTTAGTCCTTATACAAGCCAAAATGTTTCCTATAGCTAAGTTTAATTCTACTTATTGTAAACATAAACAGGATCCCTTTACAAAAACGTTCATATAGTTAAAGACAGTGACCTGATTCCATCTACATCAAAGTTTCCTCCGATAGACACAAAACATGCACCATTCCCCATAAATCTTCTCTGAGCATACCATTTTCAAAATCCCTCTTGCAACATGGGTTCCAAATGCTTCCAAATAATAATACTTCTGAAATTTGACAAGCATAGAAAATATTAGGATTGGTATTTTTTGTTCTTATTTGGAAAATACATTAATTTAGTGATGAGAAATAAAAACAGTAAGTAGTAATTTAGGTCAGCATAGAAAAATTACTTTCTGTAGGGTCAGTCCTGTAGTTCTATTAACAAAAATCAAAATTGTTAAATTCTGGCAGACACAGTACACCATTGTCTCCTTTGAATTTAGATTTATATAAGTCTCCTTTGTGTGTGTATGTATTGAGGTTATATCAGATCTGAATTAATTTCAATAACCATTTACTGTGTCAAATCTATCTCTGCATCTGCTCTTAAATTTTAAGTGGAATGTCCTCCTCTTCTCTATCTAGATAGCCCTATTAAGCCTTCCCCCAAAATTCCTTATTTGGAAAGATTTTCACTATAACACATTTATAATACCAAAGAACTGATGACAACTGAAATAAGTTAGAATATAGAAATGATTAAGAAAGCAATGATATACACTCAATAAAATTACTTATTAAAAATCTGCTAACATGGAAAGTGTTCACATTGCAGTACTAATGAGAAAAATCCACAATATTGAAAAATAAATGATCCCAATTATAAAACAAAAATATGCACTGAAAAATGAGGAGTCTGGGAAGAATGCAAATTAGTAACTCTTCTGAAGGGCAATCTGGCAGTATCTATTATAAAATGTGTACACACTAGAACCTAGGAGCTGCAAGTTCCCCAGAGAAACTCGAACACATGGGACACAGATACATATGGAAGTCAGAAGCAGAAGTTTTCTGTTACTTGCTTTTAAAATCAGCATTCATTCATATTACTTCATGGCTGCATCACAACTTGCGTATTCATCAAACAACTGATGGACTTTATGGCACTTCTCATTCTTATTCCACTATAAACAAAGCTATTATGGACATTGAGATACATGTCTCTTAAACTTTTTTTCTCTAGGATAGGTACCTAAGAGTAGAGCTGCTAATTTATAGTGCATGCCAATCTTCAACTTTATTAGATACTGCCAAATTATTTTCCAATGTTGTACCAATTTATATTCTCACTAATAATACATGAGAGTTCCTGTTGCCCTGCATTCTCACCAATACTCAGAATTTTAAATTAACTGAAGATCATTTTATACATTCTATCTTGGTGAATGTTCCATGTGTAATTGAAAAGAACACATATTCTGCTGTTACCAGGAAAAGGGAAATGTCAACTAGGTCAAGTTGGTTGATAGCGTTCTTCATGCCTTCTATATCCTTGCTGAGGCGTCTAGCAATAACCCAATCTTGCATTAATGACAAACTGAACCTTGTCTTGATATATGTCTGAATATTTTGAACTCGGTTTGGCAACACTTTGTTGAGAATTTTTCCATCTATATTCATGAATGAGACTGACCTGTCATTTTCCTTTCTTATATTGGTCCCAGTCTGTATCAATATCACAGTTACATTAGGGTTATATAATTACAGTATACTTCTGTTTGCAACACTGTATAAATTGTATAAGATTGAAATTATCTATCCCTTGAATGTTTAGAAAGCAGTTACAAAATGTCTGAACCTACCATTTTCTTTGTGGCAAAATTTAAACTACCAATTTAATTTATTTAATGATTAGAAGACCATGTACATTTTCTACATTTTTAGTAAGTTTTGGTAATTTGTATGTTTCTACAAATAATCTATTTCACCTAAGGTGTTGATGTATTGACAAAATGTTTATAATACCTTTTCTTTTTCATCTTTGCTGCACATGTTATTTCTTTTCCAAATTCAGTATTATTTGTGCTTCTCTTTTCCTTCCTTCCTTCTTTTAAAATGGCTTATTTATTTTTGACCAAACCTTTCCAGAAGTTTGTCAATTTTAATTTTTTCAAAGAACCAACTTTGACTTTTCAATGCTTTCTATCATATCATTGTTTCCTATTTCATTCAAATTTGTGTTATTCTTTTCATATGTTTCCTTTGCACTGATCTACCTTTTATGCTCATAAGTTAGGTTTCAGTTCAGTTCAGTTCAGTCGCTCAGTCGTGTCTGACTCTTTGTGACCCCATGAATTTCACGCCAGGCCTCCCTGTCTATCACCAACTCCTGGAGTTCACTCAGACTCGCGTCCATCGAGTCAGTGATGCCATCCAGCCATCTCACACTCGGTCATCCCCTTCTCCTCCTGCCCCCAATCCCTCCCAGCATCAGAGTCTTCTCCAATGAGTCAACTCTTCGCATGAGGTGGCCAAAGTACTGGAGCTTCAGCTTTAGCATCATTCCTTCCAAAGAAATCCCAGGGCTGATCTCCTTCAGAATGGACTGGTTGGATCTCCTTGCAGTCCAAGGGACTCTCAAGAGTCTTCTCCAACACCACAGTTCAAAGCATCAATTCTTCAGCGCTCAGCCTTCTTCACAGTCCAACTCTCACATCCATACATGACCACAGGAAAAACCATAGCCTTGACTAGACGGACCTTAGTCGGCAAAGTAATATCTCTGCTTCTGAATATGCTTTTGAATATTCATGTGTATTCCAAGGAGTAAGCGTCTTTTAATTTCATGGCTGCAATCACCATCTGCAGTGATTTTGGAGCCCCAAAAAATAAAGTTTGACACTGTTTCCACTGTTTCCCCATCTATTTCCCATGGAGTGATGGGACCGGATGCCATGATCTTCGTTTTCTGAATGTTGAGCTTTAAGCCAACTTTTTCACTCTCCTCTTTTACTTTCATCAAGAGGCTTTTTAGTTCCTCTTCACTTTCTGCCATAAGGGTGGTGTCATCTGCATATCTGAGGTTATTGATATGTCTCCCGGCAATCTTTAGCCAATTAACTTTACTTATTTTAGAATTTAAGCATTTAAGGCAAAAATGTCTAATAAAGCTTTAGTTACAGTCCACAAGTTTTGCTATAACGTGAAAGTGTTAGTTGCTCAGTCGTGTCCAACTCTTTGTAGCCCCATGGTCTGTAGCCCACCAGGCTCCTCTGTCCATGGGATTCTCCAGGCAGGAATACTGGAGTGGGTTGCCATTCCCTTCTCCAGGAGATCTTCCTCACCCAGGAATCAAACCCTCCTGCACTGTAAGCAGATTCTTTACCATCTGAGCCACCAGGGAAGCCCAAGTTTTGTTATAAATAATACTTTAATCATTTCAAATCAGTTCAAAACATTTTCAATTTCCCTTACAATGTCTTCTTTAACATGGGCGTAATTTAGAAATATTTTTAAATGTCCAAATATTGTATGAGCTATTTTATTTCATTTTTTAGTTATTTTTTGTTGACTTCTAACTACTTGTTTTGTCATAACAGAATATTAAAAGTATGATGCTGATTCTTTAATTTCTTGAAGCTTGATTCATGGTTAAGTTTTTTTTAAGTTCTTATGTATGCTTGAAAAGAATGTGTATTCTGAAGTTGCTGGCGATATATTATCTACATGTCCAGTGAGTAAAGTTTGTTAATTTTATTATTAAGCTTTTCTATATATTTATAGAATTCTTTTGCCTGTTCTGTCACTAGCCAGTAGGGATATATTAAAATCTCCTTACAACAACTGTGAATTTATTTCTCCTTGAGGTTCTGACAATTTTTACTTTGTGTTTTTAAGTTAGGCTTTTAAGTGTTTATAATTTTAAAATTGTTAAAAATTTCCTAGCAAATTGAACCATTTACCAATATATAGTGACCCTCTTTATCTCTAGAAATGGTTTTTCCTTTTATCTTCAAGTCTACTTTATTATATAGTTATTTCAGCTTCTGTTCTGTTAATAGTTGTTAAGTATATTTTTTTTCCATGTTTTACCTTTTCAGTCCTTTAGCTTCTCTATGTCCCTGTGTATTAGGTGTGTCTCTTCAATTGTAAATAAATAGGTTGTCAGGTGCTTTGCTTGTTTAGAACTCTCTGATAATCTTTTAGTATTTGTAAGTTATTCATGTGTATTATATTTGGAGTTATGTCTTCTTAACTCATTTTATCATTTCTCATAGTGCTGCTTCTATTTTCCTCCTCTCTTGCCTTCTTCTATTGTTCAGTCATTAAGTCCTTACCGACTCTTTGCGACCCCATGGACCAACATGCCTTCTTTTAGACTGAATGAACTGTATCTTTTTTTTTTTTTTTTTGCTTCTTCTATTTCATTATTCTTCCTTTACTAGTCTAGAAGTTATACAATCTACTTCAATTTTGATAATGATTATTTTATAAAGTTCATTAATATCAATATTTTAGAAACATTTAAAAATTGTTAAGGTAAATATGTAACCGACCAGGACCCTATGAGGCCTACCCAAAGTAGACCCCCACCCATGTCCTCTGGTTCAAAATTGGGAAAAGAATATGTCAAGGCTATATATCATTATGCTGGTCATTTAACTTATATGCAGAGTACACCATAAAAAATGCCAGGCTGGATGAAGCACAAGCTGGAATCAAGACTGAAGTGAAGTGAAAGTCTCTCAGTCGTGTCTGACTCTTTGCCATCCCATGGAACTCTCCAAGCCAGAATACTGGAGTGGATAGCTGTTCCCTCCTCCAAGGGATCTTTCCAACCCAGGGATCGAACCCTGGTCTCCTGCATTGCAGGCAGATTCTTTACCATCTGAGCCACCAGGGGAAGCCGGGAGAAGTATCAATAACCTCAGATATGCAGATGACACCACCCTTATGGCAGAAAACGGAGAAGAACTAAAGAGCCTCTTGATGAATGTAAAAGAGCAGAGTAAAAAAACTAGCTTAAAATTCAACATTCAAAAAACTAAGATCACACATCCGGTCCCATCACTTCATGGCAAATAAAATGGGAAACAATGAAAACAGTGACAGACTTTATTTTCTTGGGCTCCAAAATCACTGCAGATGGTGGCTGCAGCCATGAAAGTAAAAGACACTTGTTTCTTGGAAGAAAACCTATGACAAACCTAGACAGCATATTAAAAAAGCAAAGATATCATTTTGCTGACAAAGGTCTGTATAGACAAAGCTATGGTTTTTCCAGTAGTCATGTATGAATGTGAAAGCTGGACCATAAAGAAGGCTGAGCACCAAAGAATTGATGCTCTTGAACTGTGGAGAAGACTATTGAGACTCCCTAGGACTGCAGGGAGATCAAACTAGTCAATCCTAAAGGGAATCAACCTTGAATATTCATTGGAAGGACTGATGCTGAAGCTCCAATACTTTGGCCACCTGATGTGAAGAGCCAACTTGTTGGAAAAGACCCTGATGCTGGGAAAGACTGAAGGCAGGAGGAAAAAAAGGGACCAACAGAGGACAAGATGGTTGGATGGCATCACCGACTCGATGGACATGAGTTTGAGCGAACTCTGGGAGATGGTGAAGGACAGGGAAGCCTGGTGTGCTGTAGTCCATGGGGTTACAAATAGTCAGACACGACTGAGCAACTGAACAACATGTTGCCTGCCCACTTTTTGCCTGTAGAAAAACTTAAGTCAAAAAATAAGTTTAATCAGAGAAGAGAGAAAATGCAGACAGAAAGAAAAACAGTCAAACAAGATAAAATAATAATAGTTTAGTCATTAAACAAAGTCAAGGACCTTTAGTTCTTTCTCAATGACTATAAATAATATTCCAAGCCATGTCCTTTGAGCTGTTTTGCAGATACTAAAACCCCCACCAGGTGGAAGAAGTTAAGTGTATGCTGCCCACAAGCAATGGCACCCCACTCCAATACTCTTGCCTGGAAAATCCCATGGACGGAGGAGCCTGGTGGGCTGCAGTCCATGGGCTCGCGAAGAGTCAGAAGCGACTGAACAACTTCACTTTCACTTTTCACTTTCATGCATTGGAGAAGGACATGGCAACTCACTCCACTGTTCTTGCCTGCAGAATCCCAGGGACGGGGGATCCTGGTGGGCTGCCATCTATGGGGTGGCACAGCGTCAGACACAACTGAAGCAACTTAGCAGCAGCAGCAGCAGCAGACCACAAGCACACAGACCCCAGACTGGTTGGAACCAAAAAGTTGGTGATGCTAACTCCCAGTTACCTCACCACCAACCAGTCAGAAGAATTTCCATGAGCTGATCATGCCTTGTTCCTTGAACACTATAAGACTCTTCACTACCTATTCCAGGATGGGTCACACAGTCTTGAGTGCATTCCCCTGCCTTGGCCCCCTGTCTGGCAAAGTAAGCTACTCTTTTCTACTTCACCGAAAACTCTATGTCTCCTCATTTCTATTCAACACGGGTGAACAGAAAGCAGGTTTTGGCAACATATACACAAAAAGAAGCATTCTTGCACACAGAGAGACACATATACAGAGACAGACATACAGGCAAATGAATAATTATCCAGCAACAACCATATAACCATCACTGAGGCTAAAAAATATACCTTTAACATCTTTTTAAAAAACAACGTAGTGACTCATACCAAACTCAACTCCACACTCAACCTCTAGAGCAGCTCTGTGTGACAGACATGTAATGAGAGCCACATAGATAATTTTAAATTTTCTAGTAGCTACACTTTTTAAAATGAAAACAAAACAGGTAAAATTAATATTAATATATTTTATTTAACTCAATATATCTAAAATAATATTGTTATAACATATAATCAATATAAAATGTATTAATGATATATTTTATAGTACTTAGTCTTTGGAATCCTGTATATATTTTACACATACAGCACATCTCAATTCAGAGTAGTGACTTAAGTATTCCATTTGATGAATGTGGCCAGGGGCCACCTTCCTGAAGCTCTGTACTAGAGCTAATCTCTATCCTGACTTCTATGATAAGCTGTTCCTTACTTGCTCTTTCAGTAGTCTTAGTATTTTATAAAATAATATTATCATCTGTGCAGTCCTAGCAATATAGCTCCATTTCTCCTATTTTTGAATTTTTATATAAAAAGAATTATACTGTATGTTTTCTTTATGTCTTGCTTCTTTTATTCAACATTATATGTGTGATAGTCATCTGTGTTCTTGAATGTAACAATAGTTTGCACATGTTTATTGCTGTGTGGTATTCTGTCATGGGCATAAACCCCAATTTATTCACCCACTTTATTACTGATGAACGTTTGAGTTGTTTCCAGTTTCTGGCTCTTGTTTACAATCCTGCTTTATGCTTTAAACCATCCTGTAAAAGTCTCTGGTATACATGTGAGTATTTAAGATTTTATATCTGGAAGTGGAATTGCTAGGTTGTAGGGTACGTGTGGCACCCCACCCCAGTACTCTTGCCTGGAAAATCCCATGGATGGAGGAGCCTGGTGGGCTGCAGTCCATAGGGTCGCTGAGAGTCGGACAGGACTGAGAGACTTCACTTTCACTTCACTTTCATGCACTGGAGAAGGAAATGGCACCCCACTCCAGTGTTCTCGCCTGGAGAATCCCAGGGATGGGGGAGCCTGGTGGGCTGCCGTCTATGGGCCAGCACAGAGTCAGACATGACTGAAGCAACTTAGCAGCAGCAGGGTATGTATACACAACTGCAAGTTTAAGTAACAACAAACTTTTTGTAAGCTGATTACGCCAATATACATACTCACCAGTGAATAAAAGTTCTTGCTGCTCCACATCTTCACCAAAATTTGGTATGTTAAGACTTTAATTTTCACCAGTCTGGTGGCGTATATAAACAATACTTCAATGTGGTTTTAATTTGTATTTCCTTGCTAATCAAAATCTTTATCCTTGTCCAGACCTCACACTGCTTTAACTCTGATCACAGACTCTCAAGTTACATCCAGTTTAAACTATCTTGATTTTTTTAATCCCCACAAATTACATATAATTATTTTGAACAGTCAATACTTTTTATAATTATCCCTAAATGTTCACTTTCCTTTCCCACAATTCTTGCTTCTCAGACATCCCTTCTAGAGATTTATTTTTTCTTCTTCTTAAAATATAGCCTTTAGCAATTCCTTTGGTAGAACTATATTGATGGTGAACACTTTAAATTTATGTCTGAAAACACCTTTATTTTGCCCACGCTCAAGATATTTTCAGTGGGCAGACAATTCTAGCTATTTGTCCTCAGCCCTGTGAAGTTACCTTACTGTCTTCTGGCTTCAATTGTTTTCTTTTAAGGAGTTTGCTGTGTTTATTCATTGTTCCTTTTTTCTCCAATTAATTTCATTTTTTAAAAAATCTTTGGGGTTCTGCAGTTTCATTGTGGTATGTGTTACTGATTATATCCTTCCATTTACCACACTTAGAATGGACTACCTGAATTCACTGGGCTACCTGAATCTGAACATATATATTTCATCAATTTGACACACTGTTAGCTAAATCGTTTTTTGAATATTGCTTCTTCTCCAATTTTTGTATTCTTTACTCCTGGAACTATATAGATTCAATGTTTATTGGGTTCTCTTATCCTCTTAACCCCTTTTTTATATTTTCTATTCCTTTCTTTGAGCGTGTGCTGCATTCTGAGTAGTTTCTCCATTTCTATCCTATTATTTCACTAATTCCGTCCCTAAGCCATGTCTAAGAATTTTCTTTGTTTTTCACATCTGTCTTGTTAATTTTAATAGTGTCTTGTTTTCCTTTCCATCTTTAACTTCATTAAACACTGTTATTTTATTTGCTGTAATCATACTAATATTTTCAGTCTTTAGGAAACTGATTCTGCATTTTCATGCTTCTGCTAATTCATAATCATAGTGGCTCTTTTACTCAGGTATCTCTTTTTTTTCCTTTTACATTGTGAACCAACGTCCCCACTAAAACCTGTCTTTGTGAATTCTGTGACACCTACGTATAAAGTGCTTTCTTCCAGGAAAGATGCACACTTTATAGATGCCAGGAGTAGTAGTAACTAACTTCAAACTAAATCTTCAGCATGAACTTTTTTGGGACCTGCAGGCAATGTGAATTCTATCCTCAAATCAACTGAATGTAGGCTATGGTTAGGAATTCTCAGGCCTCTCCTATCTAAGGCCAAGGGCAAGTTGACCCCTTGTAAGAGTTTTGGCTTTATATGAAGATCTCTAACTTTGTCTCTTGGGCTGCACAGGATCCTTTAAAACCTACACTCTATGAAGTAAGTCAGAGGAAGAGAAATACTGTATGACATCTCTTATATGTGGAATCTGAAAAAAAGAAATGATACAAATGAACTTACTTACAAAACCAAAAGAGACTCACAGACTTGGAGAACAAACTTACGGAGGCCAGGGGAAGGGGTATATTCGGAGTCTGGGACACACTACTATATTTAAAGTGGGTCACCAACAAGGACCTATGTATAGCACATGGAACTCTGCTCAACGTTATGTGGCAGTCTGGGTGGGAGGGGGCTTTGAGGGAGAATGGATACATGTACGTGTATGCCTGAGTCCCGTCACTGTTCACCTGAAACTATCACAACATTGTTTATCAGCTACAACCCAATACAAACTTAAAAGTTCAAAAAAACCTACACTCTAGGTCACCAGTACTGACAGACACCTCACACACTCCAACACATACCAGTTCTTGCAGCTATGGAATCATTCTCCCTGTCCTTCTTCCCTGCACTATTTCTTACTGCACTACCAGTTCTGTCACGCTTCAGAAATGAAGCTATTTCTAGCCAACGTTTTAAGTATTCCACATAGATGAAGTATCTCTGCACATTCTATCTACCACATGGTCAGAAATGGAACACTACCTCTTTTTTAAATGTAAATGCATGACCTTAGATTTGAAATTTAATAAAATCAATGTAATATCTCTAGCTTTAGTTTTCTTTGTAAAATGGGTATAATAGCAGTACCTTACTCATGGAGTTCTTGTGAAAATAAGAAAATTCATACAAAGTGCCTGGTATAATGCCTGGGACATGGGAAGCATGTATAAAATATTGGCAATCATTGTCATTATTATAGTTGACTGGGCCCCAATATTATAACCTATTAAATTTTGGTTTGTTTTCAGTCTTAGTTTTACTATTGAAAAGCTATTTCCTGCAGCAGCATATATACTGAAAATATATTACTCATGTCTTCGACTTTTTTATTCAAATAATCAATGAAAAAAACAAAACTACTTCAGGTAGGACCAAGGACAGCTCTTGGGTGAAAGGTCCTAGAGACCTTAATCTAAGATGACGACTCATCATTCGTATGATTGTTCAACTACACTTCCTGAGATTAACTTAAAATTATTTCACAGTGATATTTTTGTGAAATGCTCACTAAGGAAAATTATGAGATCTCAATAAAGGATATCACAGGATTCTAGATTTGCCACTATAACTGCTCTATAATTACATGTAGGTGGTATATCTTGTGTTTATCAAGTATAACCATAAAAATCAAGTCACCTCTTTATGGATAAGTTATTATAGGGAAAAAGCAAGTAAGACAAAAGATTCAGTGGCCTAATCAAGTCAGAAAATTAAGTATTTAGGTTCAATATGAAGATCATCAAAGTACAGTTTTGGATACTGTCAAGCAAGAAAATAGACATTTTTAAGAAAAGTAGTAGCTGACATTTTTGAGATTTTTATAATTCTTAAGTAAAGTAGAAATACTGTGCTGCCGTAAAGCAAAGTTGCAAATAACATCCATGTTTTAGAACAAAGCATGGCTCTATTATGGCACCCCACTCCAGTACTCTTGCCTGAAAAATCCCATGGATGGAGGAGCCTGGTGTTACCGTCCATGGGGTCGCCAAGAGTCGGAGACGACTGAGTGACTTCACTTTCACTTTTCACTTTCATGCACTGGAGAAGGAAATGGCAACCCATTCCAGTGTTCTTGCCTGGAGAATCCCAGGGACGGCGGAGCCTGGTAGGCTGCCGTCTATGGGGTCGCACAGAGTCAGACACGACTGAAGCGACTTAGCAGCAGTAGTAGTAGTAGTATGGCTCTATTAACTGGAAACAAAATAGGGAAGCTAAAAGTGATATATCTGTAAATCTCCTTAGACAAATATAGAGGCCTCTGGCCCTTAACTCATTCTCTAGTAAAATATCCACAACAATTTCTTCTTTGGTCTCTCTCTTGCAATTATACAGAGAGAAGTTTTTGTTCACCTACTTAACCGATTCTATAATGTTACTTCCCATTTCACTACACTATAAACTCCACAAGGGCAGCAGATCTAGTCTAAGTTCCTCGAACAGTGATTAGGACTTAGTAAGTACTCAATAAAATAATTACAGAATGAATAAATTTAATTTCCAATTCAGGACAATGACATATTTTAAACTAAGCCCCACCCCAAAGGTATAAAATAACTAAAAAGATAATTTGTGATTAAAGCAAATCTTCAGCACATCATAAAACTGATGAAAAGGGCAACAAATAACATTATGCAGCCAAATAAATACAATGATGTAGAGAGAGCTACACTGGCTTACATGAAAAGATGTCTACAACATATTACTCAGTAAAAGATGCTAGCTATACAACAATAGCATATTGAACTCATTTTTTAAAAACTGTACATATATGTAACTATTTAGCCCTATTTGAATGAGTGGTTACCTCTGAATAGTGGAATTTTAGGTAACTGTTGCTTTTTCTCTTTATAATTTTTACTGTTGTTTTAATATCTTAACATTAAGCAAAAATATGCTATAATCAGAAAGAAATAAAGGTTTTTTCTACAAGTCAAGGAAACATAACACACTTGTGACACATTCTCTAAGCTTAACAACATGATGCACAAAGGTCTCATGTCAACCACTTACAGAAATAGACTACCATCTAATGACAATTTCATACATTCTGCTATAGGTAAAACTAGATAACCTTTATCTTTTCTTTTTTATTATAAATGTATTTAATTGGAGGCTAATTACTTTACAATAGTGTATTGGTTTTGCCATACATCAACATGAATCCGCCACAGGTATCCCCGCGTTCCCCATCCTGAACCCACTTCCCTCCCTGACCTTTATCTTTTCTAATCCTTAGCTGTTTTACAGTGTATCTGACAAAACATCTAGTGCTCCAGACAGGTGACATCATCTTCCCATTTATTTGGTGCTTTGGGATCTTTTATAAAGGGAAATGCTATGCAAAAAACTAAAAATCAGATCAGTTCTTCCTTATTACTGAAAGTCCCTTAAGGGCTATAGGAACGGAGTCCGTGCTCATTTAGAGAAGCCAGAAACATCTAGACTACCATTTAAACACAGTAATAATAATTTTATAAATCATACTAAACAGGAATTATTATGGAAAGAAGCTTATATTTTCATCTATCTAATGAAGCATTGCAGATAAGGCTACAATCTATAATTTAGAACAAATACAGTTATAAAGATATTGGAGAAATTCCCTAAGAAACACAATTATTTTCTCTTGGATTATTGAATTTCTTTTCACAAAGATACATGGCTTAGGCCTAATGTAAGAGCATATTCAAATATCAGTGACTGCTCCTAACTCACTGTCCAGGAAATAAGACCTCTTGTTATAAAAGGAACTGAAACTGGTAAGTTTTCTTGAGCCATCTGGCCTTACAGAAAATCACTTTTCTTCACAATGATGAAATCGACTAGTCCTAAGGACTTTTCTACCATGAAGAGGCTCCAGAACTGGAAGGTCTGAGTTCAAATCCTGGCATGGCCACAAGTTAGCCAGTTTATACGGATGAACAAATGGGCTTCCCTGGTGGCTCAGTGGTAAAGAATCCACCTGCCAGTGCAGGTTGATCCCTGGGTTAGGAAGCTTCCCTGGAGAAGGAAATGGAAATCCACTCCAGTATTCTTGCCTGGGAAATCCCATGGAGAGAGGAGCCTGGTGGGTTACCGTCCATGAGGTGGCAAAGAGCCGGACACAACTTTGCAACTAACTCAGCAACAACGACAAATGGATGAACACATAAGCACTCAAAATAGTACAAGTGTTGATATTATTGTCATGTATGTGCAACTGGAAAAAATGAAAGAAAAAACTAGTTAAATGAGCACAGGTAAGTCATTGAACTTCTCTGATACTCAATTTACCCATTTCTAAACAGGAAGTTTAGAACAAATGATCTAAACTTCTCTATCTCTCTCGCCTCCTATCTCTCTTAGCTGTGTCCTCTATCAGTTCAGTTCAGTCACTCAGTCGTGTCTGACTGTTTGCGACCCCATGAATCGCAGCACTCCAGGCCTCTCTGTCCATCACCAACTCCCAGAGTTCTCTCTGCCATCCAGCCATCTCATCCTCGGTCGTCCCCTTCTCCTCCTGCCTCCAATCCCTCCCAGCATCAGAGTCTTTTCCAATGAGTCAACTCTTCTCATGAGGTGGCCAAAGTACTGGAGTTTCAGCTTTAGCATCATTCCTTCCAAAGAAATCCCAGGGCTGATCTCCTTCAGAATGGACTGGTTGGATCTCCTTGCAGTCCAAGGGACTCTCTAATCTAGGAGATACCAGACAGCCAGACACTATGCTCTGACAAATGATTCCCAAAACACTTCTCAAAAAAAAAAAAAAAAATGTGTTTTTCTGACCCTGGTCCCTCAAGACACTAACCAAGATTTAAAAAAAAAAAAGTCAAAGTCACGTAAGTTTAAGAAATGCTGTCTATTATTCTTATGGGGAATTCCAAAGTGTAGCACTATTTTAAAGGCTCTGAGAAGTTCTGTTTAACTTTGTTTACTCGAGCATTTCTCAGACTAACTTTGACCATGGATAGTCCATTCTCTGCCCGCTATCTTTCAGAATGTCAACAAATAAAGAAAGACACTTTTTGGAACATTCTCGACTGGTTTATAAGCCATGCTCCTTATTATTACATGCTTCTTTAAGGAAATGGGGACTTCTCAAGTTCAAATGATAATACCTACTTTAGAACTTAAAAGTTCTTGCTGAGGTATTATATAATCAGAAAAAAAAAACTTTTTCAAGAAATATGATTAGTAGAAAAGGGAGAAGAAAATAAACACCTGGGCAAAGTTAAGTATTAAGAGAATAGAGGAACCTGTTTAAGAGAGCCATCATGATGGCTAATGATGTCGAGCATCTCTAAATATGCTCTCCAGACCATTTTAACAGTCATTTTTATTTACTGAAACCACACTTCCTAATTTGCCTAGTGCATTGATACACATTTGATTGGCCACCAGACTTCAAAACCATCCAAATTCAATCACAGTACAATACTCTCACTGGCTACCTAGAGTTTAGTTCCTACTGTGCGAGTTGTGATTCTCATTAGTACTGTTCACTGATAATCCAGCTCTCCTCTCCCTCCAGGTACATGCTAAGATTGCACTATCTGGCCCCTTGCAGAGGGCTATGTGGCTATGGCCAAAGATTTATGAACAAAACTTACAAATATTTATTACTTCTGAACTATAGCCTTTAATTGTTTTTGGTAAGACAACATCACAAGGTTGCTTTACTTTGGGGAGGACAATTGGCAATATTTGAGAGATGATGGCTGCACTGTTGGCCTGGGCTCCTATGCGACCACAAGGAGTAGAGCCACTGTGAAATAATAAGAAATGTCTATATCTATATATTTTGTGTTGTTGTTTAGTCCCTAAGTTGTGTCCAACCCTTTTGCACCCCACAGACTGTAACCCACCAGGCTCCTCTGTCCATGGGATTTCCCATGCAAGAATACTGGAGTGGGTTACCATTTCCTTCTCCAGGGGATCTTCCTGACCCAGGGATTAAACCAACATCTCCTGCATTGGCAGGTGGCTTCTTTCCACTGAACCACATGGGAAGCCCCTATCTATATCTTGCTGTGTGCTTAGTTACTCAGTTGTGTCCAAATCTTTGCAACCTCATGAACTGTAGCCTTCCAGGTTCCTCTACCAAAATCTCATGTAGTTTTCTAAGTGACAAAAGCACTGGGAGTACCTTTTGTTCTAATGAGGTAACCCTGAGTTCAAGGATATTCCTGGATGGGTGCTCCTGGGTAGATGCTGGTCATCAGGAAAACCAGGCCATAATTAGAAGCTTGGAATTTTCAACTCTACCCTCCCCTAACCTCTTCAGAAATGGGAGAGAGGACAGAAATAAAGGTAATGATTGATCCTATGGTGATGAAACCTCAAAAGTATGGGGTTTCAAAGAGCTTTCTGTTTGGTGAACACACCCACATACTGGGAGGGTGATACACCCCAACTCCACAGGGGTAGAAGCTCCCGCACTATGGAACCTCCCACACTTCACCTTAATGTCTCTTTATCTATCTGACTGTTCATCTGTATCTCTTATCATATAATAAATGGTAAAATGTAAGTAACTCTTTTCTTAAGCTCCGTGAGCTTCTCTAGCAAATAAACTGAACCTAGGAGTAGGTGGTGGGAACTTCTGATTTATAGTCAATCGGTCAGAAGCACAGGAGACAACCTGAACTTTCAATTGGCATCTCAAGTGGAGTGGGGCAGTCTTAGGGGACTAAGCCCTTAACCTGTGGGATCTGATGCAATCTCTGCACAGACAGTGTCAGAAGTGAATACAGTTATATGAGAATTGCTTGGTTGGGGGGGGGGGGCGCCACAAATTAGGTGAGCAAAAGTGTCAGAAGTTAAGTGTTCTGTAAGTAGTGAAAGAGACACACAGCAGTGAAGACTGAGTGTTGTTTCCTAATGAGTCACCCACAGACACACAGTGGATGTGGTGTTAGAAATAAACTTCTGTTGGCTAAAAGCTATGAAGATTTGAAGTCTGCCTGTTACAGTGGTATAATCTAATTTGGCCTTTCCAGCCAGGTTCTACAAGAGAATTAGGCTCCACAGATAACTGAGTGACTATCTTTTCAATTCCCCCAAGAATGGTACATGTAACTAATAACACGTACGTAATATACATTTTCATTGTCCCTATGCTTATCCTAGGGAACACTGCTAGAGAAAACAGCAGAGATTTGAAGACTGGGTCTGCTACAAATGCAAGCTACATAATTATAACTGAGTACTCAGTCCTTCCTGCTCATTAATCCCATTACAAATATGTTAGTTGTCTTTTATGCTGAGGAAAACAATACATTCCCCAGAGCCTGGGTAATATGAAATCCTCTAGATTTTGAAATTACAAAAATACAATTAATTTCTTAGCTCAGCAATTTACTAGCTGTGAAATCTCAGGCAAGTCACTTCACTTCTCTGAGCTTCCATTTTCTCATATATAGAGTGGAAGTTTTGATAACTACCTGATAAGATTATTTTAAGGAGTATGTACCAAATGCAAGTTTAAAGCTCTTGTTAAAAAGATATTAATGCTCTCAAATGCCGTATCCCACCCATCTGAAGTCTTATAAGTGACATATACTTCATTACCTTTCCTCTGGAAAAAAAAAAATGTCAGAGCAAACAGATATGGTCCCTATCTTCACAGACCATGGAGTCCAAAAAAAAAAAAAAAATTACAAATTGTGATGTCCTGTGAAGGGAAGAGTCCTAGAGAATAATACAGAAGATCTGCTTTAGCAAGAGTGATTATAAGAAAAGTCTCTCTTCAAAGAGATGACATATAAGCCAAGATCTGAAAGATGAAAAAACACCTAAACACTCTGTCTTATCCTCCCACCTCTGTAACCCTGGCCTACCTCCAACTGTCATTTCTCTCTCCACTACTCTCTATCACCCTCCACGGGCTACTTGACCTCTGCCTGCAAACACACACAAGCCTTAGACTTCTCGATGGGCAGAAAGGGTGGTTATGCAACCTCATTTGACTTGCTATCATCTCTAGATATTCATTTTTCTAGTTAACATCATTAAAGATATTTAAAAGATGACCAAAGTCTTTTAAAAAATAGAAATATGCATTTACTTTCCAGAAATAACAGTTCTGACTGGAACTCCATTCACTTAAAAATACTTATTTTTTAAAAAAATCAGTCATACTGCTCTCGTATCCTGAAAACCCCTTGGTACTGTTCAGATACAGTTCCCTTGTATCATTATGCTAACTTATACATATGACACACATGTGCACAGGCATATGTGTACGCTTAGTCGCTCAGTTGTGTCTGACTCTTTGTGACTCTATGGACTGTAGCCTGCCAGGCTCCTCTGTCCATGGGGATTCTCCAAGCAAGAATACTGGAGTGGGTTGCCCTCCTCCAGGGGATCTTCTCAATTCAAGGATCAAACCCAGGTCTCCTGCATTGCAGGTGGATTCTTTACTATCTAAGCCACCAGGGAAGCCCACACAAGGCATATAATAGATGGGAAATAAACTTTGAAATTGTAGCTTAGAATGATACCATAGATAAGAGGTTCAATGTGTAGACCATGCTTTTTAATCAAATGCTTACTAAATGCTCTTATAAGTGCTCATAACATTTCTTTGCCTATGGAATCTAATACTTTCCTGAAGTAATTTATGGATGTCTCCTTTTTCAAGTAAGAATATTTCTATGACAAACTAAGGTCAGTTCCACTCCAAATGACTCTACCTTTTTTGAACTAATATACCTCTTATGCTCATAATTAAGAGTTGTCTATTAGTTTCCCCACGAAATGATTCTGGCAGGTCATAAAATCCCTTAATTTGCTCATAATGCATTTACATACACTTTTTAAATTGAAACATCAAAATGCTATCCAGAGATACAGAAATTCATTCTAAGTCACTAAAAATAGCTTTTATTTAAGCCTTATGGTTTATCATAAGCATGTTATAGCTACATAATCAACATGTTTACATATAGCTAGTAGTTACACAAGTAAATTCTGTTCCACCAAGAGTACTATAAATAAGATTGCTTTTAATGGAATGACAATAAAGATAATATCACATGATCAGGTAATTTTTAAAGAAACATTTTTGAAATCTAAATGAAGAAATCCTTCAAATATTTGGTAACAAGGATCAGTTGCGAGAAAGTGTAACATAAATGTTAAAACTTTTGGAGAAATGATAAGAGAGAAAGAATGAAAAACAAATAATTTTACTTTTATCTCTGAAAAATGTACTCTTTATAAATAATAACTGCTTATAATATTTCCTTCCTACATGTACTTAAAATGATCTGAAATTAAAATCCTACTCTGAGGAATCTCATAACTTTTGCACTCTGTCATACATGCTAAATATTATCAAATTTTGAATGAAGGTGAAGCTGAGAAAGCTAGGTACATCTTCCTAATTTAAAACTATAATCAATGTGCAAGAAAATAAACTGTGTACTCTTTTAAAAAATCATGGAACATACTGCATGAGGAAATGAATATTATGCTGAAATTGGACAGGCATACCAACCAAAAGCATTTCCAGATGGCAAAGAATTCATTGGAACAAGACTTACAGAAGTATATTCAAAGCAATATTCTGTCTTTGATAATTTAGAGGCAGCCATGATAACCACTATTTGTACATGACAGTCATATGAAATAATAAACCGTGCTAGCTATAAACATTACCAAATTCTGACACTATTGATTTATTATGTCTAACAGTGACATCAAACCAAACAACTGACAGAAACAATGTTACAGCTTTAAGAGCAGTTTGTCAACGATTAATACTGCCAAACGGGGTTTAGCTTTATGCTGGGACCACTTGTCTAGCAGTTGTCAATCCAAGCAAAAATTACTACTGCCACACGTCTGCTAACATAGGCCCGAGGCGCTGCTCCGTTAGCCCTCATTACCCCGATCACTGCAAATACAGATGCAAGGCCGGTCCCTATTTAATATGCATGTTAATTATGCAAATTATTAATTGGGCTGGTGCTTGAGGACTTGTGTTTATGCCCAGATTAGAGTCAATAACTGTATCACACAGCATTCTAAGCCTGACCTGTGACAGAAATAAAGCTGTGCGGAAAGCGACATATCGCTCACACTCTTCTAGATCAGAATACTCACTCTATACAGTGTCGCACAGTGATTCAGAAAGAGGCCCCACATGGGTGACAGAGAAATCACAGAATATATCTTTTATTAATATATTTATTTGTTAATATTCCTTGCTTGACATTGTTCATAATTATTTACAACACTCATTAAATTACTTTACCAAGTCCATTGTTTCTATAGCAAAAATGGTGAATGTACTCACTGTTAAAAAACATTTTTAGAGCTATTTTTTCCCAATAAGGCTATAGTTTTGGTCCTATTCATATTACAAGTCTATAAAGACTGTATGACATGGTATTATGTTGTAAATTTTTTTATTTAAAAAAAATCATATAGATTTAAACCTCCAAAGATAGAGAGCAAAGCTATAAGGTTTTTCCAATTAAAATTTACAGCAGACAATGTTGTAAATTTTATACACTTGTAATGCTTGCTGCAGTTGTACTGAAATGGGAACTATTGATCAGTATGATTTCCCAGGATACATGAAAGGGGAACAAGGTATTGCACAAACAGAAACAAAACTTCCATTTGTAAAGCTTTCTATTAAACTTTACTGCCCTCATTTGGTTCTAGATGCATCTATCTAAATGAGAAAAAAGTAACATTCTCCTCGACAGAATTACAATAAAAGCAAAAACAAAACACAAAAAATACACAGTTAACCAACAGTAACACTGAAACCTAGTAAAAGCACAGTTTTCACACACTATCAATATGAGATATATATATTATTTTTTGATGAAAGGATAATTATCATTTGAAGAAAAATTTTTAAAGAAAAGGAAAAAACTACCTTGAAAATGAAAGTAAACCAAGATCAATTAGAACAACACTAGTAAAGCATACACTAACAGGAAGCATGAATACATTTATTATATTAGAAATAGTTTCTATGAATATCTTAAAGTACCTTATAAATTTTGTAAATATAAGTTATTAGATTTATAAAGTTATTGGCATAAAAAACTAAAAAACTTGGTCTTTTAAAAGTGTGTTAATGAAAATATCACAGGCTCAATATGAAATCAGATATATAAAAGTTCTGCCTTCTTGGACTGATTCTCAACTAAAAATAAAACTAAAAGGAAGATTCCATTCTGCCTGGTTTTGCTGCAGGCTCCCTGATGACACCTGAAACTCTTTTTGATCTTACAAATCATATAAAATAACTTTAAGTTATTCAACCAATGAAAGTTACTCATGTCTAAAGAGCTCTATGCAGATAAGCCAGAAAGATAAAATTCACTTAATTTGACTTGGTTACCCAATGTTTGATATAGCCTAGCTCAAGATCATAAAATAACTACTATTTATTGATAGCCAATTTTTTCACAGGCTTTTTATAACACCCTCACAAACAGATATTACTATATTCTTTATACTGAGAAAATCAAGTCTCAGAAAAGTTGAGTAGCTAAGCTAAGCTATCACTTCAGTCATGTCCGACTCTGTGCGACCCCATAGATGGCAGCCCACCAGGCTCCCCCGTACCTTGGATTCTCCAGGCAAAAACACTAGAGTGGGTTGCCATTTCCCTCTCCAATGCATGGAAGTGAAAAGTGAAAGTGAAGTCGCTCAGTCGTGTCCGACCCTCAGCGACCCCATGGACTGCAGCCCACCAGGCTCCTCCATCCATGGGATTTTCCAGGCAGGAGTACTGGAGTGGGGTGCCATTGTCTTCTAGTCCAAATTCGTAACTCTTGAGAAACAGCAAAACTAAGAGGTTGAAACCTAAGGCAACTTGACACTAAACCACAAGCTCTTTAGATTCAAGCCACCTGTCAATTGTCCTAATAACAGTGATTTCCAGTGCCTTTAAGTACAAATGAATATGGCTATATAAATGGGAGAAGAACATAATAACATTTTATTCTCTCTGGAAAATCTGAGACAACTGAATTATAGTTGAAAATTATAGTTGAAAAATACTTAAAACTATTTCAATAAGATATTAAAACTATTTAAATAAGACATACTAAACACATTCACTGAAAATATAAAGGTAATTAGATCACTAGGGATGATAAATGTTAAGCTCTAAAATTAGTGGCTTTCTTGGTAACAATTTGGCAAATAGAATTTGAAAGATAATTTTTGAAAAAATTTTTGATGTATAGTTGATGTACAATATTATATGAGTTACAGGCATACATATAGTAATTCACAATTTTTAAAGGTCATACTCCATTTATAGTTACTATAAAAAGAAAGACAAGTATTTGGGAAATAGGGAGTGACCAGTAGCTAAAATTTTTTAATACTAATAATAAATTCATGATTCAACTAGCAGATCTATCTTGATACAAATCTTGGTGCTCTCGAGGGATTTCTATAATAATGCCGTGTGTGTGTGTAGGAGTCAATGTTCCTTGTTTAAATAAATGTATAGTTTTTCATGTTAACATCCTTTTATTAAATAATATTGAACATTTAAAGTATCTACTCTCTAAAGTAGGATCTAAAATCTTTTTATATTATTTTAATACTTTTTTAAATTATAATAATGTATAGGTAATTCAAGAGCTGATGAGTTATCAGCACTCACTTATAACCATAAAAATATCATTTCTTTAAAAGGTACACATAACTCAAATAATCTCAACTTTTAATGAGGATACTTAGTCCTTTTATCCAGTAAATTATATTTTTTCAACTTCAATTTGATTTTGAAATTAAATGTTATACTTGAACAAATTTGAAGATGACTTTTCTTTTCTTTTCCCACCTAAAGTCATCCTAAAGTCTGAATCAACTGGGGTCTACTCCGGCATCCATGGCTGAGTATATTTCAGTATATTCTAAACAAGTATAGTTTTCTACCAGATGGCTGGCCTTGTTTTTGTAAAAATGACTGCACTAAAAATATGGTTTTTTATATTATTTTGGACCATGTCCTCTTGGTGACAGTTCCTACAAAAACAAAACATTAGTGTAAAAGTATTTTGCACAGAATATGTTTAGAACTATGAGCTACATTTTGAGATAAACGAGTAAGATTCTAATTTATCAACATTATTTGTAACAGTCAATTTTTACACTTAAAAAATTCTAAATTCAAGTCATGAGTGTCACTGAAATACTGAAGTGTGGAAGAAGATGGTGAAGCACAATGCCAACATGGCCAAGGTTAAGAGTGTGTCCTCTAGGTGAGCAAGTCACATACTACATATATACACTGAATACACAAAACAGTACTGCAAATTGAGAAAAAGGAAAATTCAATTAGACACTAAAAGATAAGCACATCTTAATAAAAATGTTGACAAAAAAATGTTAAAACAATCTCCCTGCCTTATACTAAACTAGATTATCCAAAGGCCTACTAGGAATTACAGGCTAATTAGCAAAAAAGTTTGTTATTAGCATTTACAAATTCCTAAGGCAGTGCAATTCAATCATGCAATCACTACCATACACTGCATTTAGAAGCAGAAGAAAAGTTTCAGAGAAATAACCAGAGAGGGCATATTCTCATAAAAAATTATAACAACTATCAATATAACATTCCCTGGGAAAAAAATTAGAATTTTGCTTCACTTTCTATTTTAACATGTTTCATAACAGCATAAAAACAATGTGATAAACCAAACACCACCCACTTTTAATGTTTCCATAGACTGCACATTAGCCAATAGTTTATTCAAAGACTGAACCAACCTCTCTTTGATATGCAATGGTATTAAAACAGCACAAATTCAGAGTGTTTAGAAACTGGAATTTCATGACACACTACAGTGCTTATTCCAAATCTAGTCAATGATTCTGAAAGCCAAATTGCCCATATTTATTATTGATCAGTTATAATATGGACAATGTAATAATTTAGACAACCTCCCACATTAACAGCTTAAATTTAAGCAGGTAGTAAGAGGCAACATTCTATTATAAAAGAGAAAAAAGAAATAGACAATGGATGGATCTAATAATGGGAGAAGATAACAAAGACCTAGGATTCTAGCATCTGGCACTAAATGAACTTTTTTGTAAACTGAATGGCGGTTTCCAAAACTGCTCCAAGCATCATTCCTTTGCCAAGGCAGTAAACAGCTTTTATCAGCAATAATGATGGCATAATCCCAGCTAAAAAGGAAAGTAACATATGGCAGCAGCCCTCCAAATACCATCCCGACAAAGTAGGGGGCATTTTTATTACAGCGTCCACTTGCAGAAAATCTGCCAGACATCTTTCCCTTTTTTCCTCTCTTTTTATTTATTCGTTTTTAAACAGGTTATCATCTTCTCTAAATTGAATATCACATTTGGGAATTTTAAACTAATGACTCCTCTTTCTTAAATCCTACTCACAGACATACACAAGAGAGATTGCCATAACTAGTGATAGCTAATAAAATAAAATGGAGCTGCCTATTCAAAATAAATAAATAAATTTTTGTAATCTCTAAACTCATAAACAAACGCATTTAATTAAGGATATTGGTTCCTAGCAGAATGACTTATATACAGTGAACACACAAGAAATAATTGATTTCAGAATATAAAAAGAGTTCTCAAGAAATTCAGGGGGAAAATACTGCAAACACAAAATCTTACTTGGTATAAAGCTGATAAACAATGAACTACAGTAAATTGCAAAGAAACATGATCTATAAATGATCTTAATCTTATTTGATATGTGTTAAAATGTCAGACTTCATAATATATAGCTCTGATCAAAACAATCTCAGTGAAGTATTTTTTAGGCTCACATACTGTTTATCAATAAAAGTGTAAAAGAGGATGCTTCTATAAAATATCTTCTAATGGCCTGTGGGGTGGACTAACGAATCATAAATCCAACCTTGGTTTTCGGTGATGGACTTTCTATTTTCATTGACAAGTCAATGGCTGTCTTTTTTACCTAGGCTCTTAATCCTTCCTGGTATCTTAGAAATATTTTCTAAGAATGACAAAGATACAGTTTTGATTCAAATTTTAAAATGTTATAATGAATAGATTTTTAGCATCTTACTATACACTCAGCCAAATGTAAACCTTTGTTTACTTCAGGCAAATTTATTAGCTGATAGAGAATCAATGAAAAAGTAAAAGAATGCTAATATCTTTGACATCTCTACCTATAAATATATTTTCAGGCTGAAAAATGTATCTAATAGCACCACTCACTGATGTGCACTACAGTTTACCACAGTGTCTATATTTCTGTTGTCAGTTTTACAGTATCTCCCTTCATTAAACCTATCAAGTTTTCCTTTTGATCATGCAACCAAGGCCAGAAGACAGATATCTTCCTGGAACAGAGCAGTCTGCCAAGTCTTTCACAAGACCAGCTTAACCTCCCTATTGATTTTTTCAACACTGCAGCCATTCATTGTTTGTGACATTTGGCTGTCGGCTCTTTAACACCCTTCAACCAAATCAATTTCATATTTTTGTCAATGCTCTGCAAGAGGATGAGTAAAAATAGGAAGAGACTTAGCATGATTTAAAATGTTGATTTTCTCAAACAGTTTTATCTTTAGTTTTTATAAGGCTTATAAACTTAATTCATGTGCTTATTTCTATTTCTGTGAAAAACAAGAAGCACTGTAAATTATAATTTTTCAGTACAATACCAACCTTATTCTTATTAATCTTTAAAAATCTCTTTTAATGTAAATGAATTCTTATACAATCACATACTACTTGACCTAAAAACACTACTATGGGAAAACAATGTTTTCTGTGGTTTGGATATTTTAAAAATACATAAGAAACACGGAAGGGGCAATATACACAACATTATCATTACATCATTACTGTGTTTTCAAAAGGCAAACTATGTCAAAAAAAAAGCACAGTTCAGCATTTTGCTTATCCTTACGTCTAAACTTCCAGTGTACCTCAATACCAAATGTCATGGACTACCAGCTGCCAACACAAAAACTTCTTTTGACATCAGTTAGAACAACATGTGAAAATCAAAGACACATGTTTCAAATTGTGCCAAATCTCCCGTCATTCAGAAAATTCAGCAGACTCTCATGAACATAGATGGAGTTAAGAACAAAACTCAAAACAACTAGGTATTTTTCACTTTATTTTTGTTAGTAAATTTTAAACTACAATTTTACATTAATTAGGCTGCCTGTTTTTAGTTTTAGTTTATCAAAAAATATAGAGACTGAAATCTTAAAATCACAGTAAGTGATTTATCTAAATATATATTTAAGGATTAAAAAAAAAAAAACAAAGTGAGTTAATGACCTGAAAAGCTTGATTGTTCCTTTGGAACCATTATACATTATCACAGAATGCATATAATATGTAATTTGTCAAAATATATTATAACTTAATGTACTTATAGTTTACTGGCATATTAATAGATGTTCCTAAAACATCCAAATATAGCTGTACTACAGACTAAGAAAATAATTTCGAAGTGCAAAGGCAATTTTAAGAGTAAGCATTTATCTAACGTATCTGAACCATTAAAAACACTAATTAATAACCTGGCAACTCAAATAGGGTTGATGTAGCCTTTTAGAAATATAGTGCATATACATATTTAGGGTGTTTCCAAAATATAATTTTACTTCATCAAATCTAAGACACTATCACTTATAAGATTCAACATGAATTAGCTGCTATCATAAAGGAAAAAAAACTCTGCCAATTATACCATGACAGGATATCAATTTTTAGAAGTATCCTAATTTCAAAAGTGTTCAAATATAGGGAGGAAATGAACAGAGAATCAACAAAACATGGTAATGATGAACTAAAATAATACCTACTATTGGTTCTTCACATGTGTCATTTTAAAATGTACACATTAAATAGTGCAACACAGCACTTCAAGTCACTTTGGAACATGAACATGACCTCTTGCCTAACAAACTGACTCCCACATTATCCTCTGACTCCTTTGAGGATGTGTATGCTTGGTCACTCAGTCATGTCCAGCTCTTTGCAACCCCATGGACTGTAGCTCGCCAGGCTCCTCTGTCCACAGGATTTTTCAAGCAAGAATACAGAAGTGGGTTGCCATTTCCTCCTCGAAGGGATCTTCCTGACCAGGGATGGAACCCAGATCTCCTGCACTGGCAGGCAGATTTTTTTACCACTGAGCCACCTGGGAAGCCCTCGTTACAGATATGTTCATGTATTATGAAGTAGAGCATAATGAATAAAGCATACATGAGGAAGCCATTTCATATTTGCCATATTTGCAAATATATCCCTGGAAAATTCAACTAAACAACTAAGAATCTTTGGAACATTCTCCATAACAATGATTATAGGAGAAACACTTTGGAAATTAAAGGACCCATGTTTGAATAAGAGTCTGCCACGCACTAGTCACATGATTCTGGGCAAACTGTTTAACATCTCTGAGCCTCAGTGTTTTCACTGATATAAACAGAACTAATACCTCCTTCTTAGAACTACTGTGAGAATTAAATGAAATAACGTATTATAAACATTCTTAATAGAGTATCTGTACATTGTACATATTCAATAAATGTTTCTTTTCTCTCTTCTCACTACCAAGCTACTGCAAAATCATATAAAAGCTAACAAATAATTAACTCCAGATCAATCTGATATACATATTTAAGATGTTGCTGATAGCTCTTTGGAAATCATTTTACATTATTACAAAATGCATATGGCATCCAGTTACATATAATTAGATCCACAAGAAGATAAAGTTCCATTAACAGCAGGAATTTGTCTGTTTTGTTCACTGCTGAATCTCTAGCATCCATAACAATGCCTAGGATATACTAAACACTCAGCAAATACTTGTGAATGCATTAGGATTTCAAAGAACTTTGAACTTTGAATCCCACACTAAATTTTAACTTGGTAACAACTCAGTGAAGTCAGGAGTAAAACACTATTTTCTTCCACATCTTTCATCCTTAAGCTTACTGACCACAACAATGTTAATCAGTAACATTCTAACTAATTCAACAACTATTTATTGATTATCTACCATCAGAATAAGACACTGCTAGGTACTGGGGGAAAAAGTAAGTAGTATAAGAAACAATTGCTAAAAAAAAAAAAAAAAAAAAAGAAACAATTGCTGTCTTCAAGAAATGACAAAAGAAAAACAAACATGAAATTAGATGTGATCAGGTTTCAAAATAAACCATACAGACAATCATTTTTCCCTGAAGTAAAAATTAAAATAATTTAGAACAAGATTAAAAAAAAAAAAAACATAGAAGACTGCTAGAATCAAGAGATCATATAATGAGGTGATTTTTAGGGGTGTAACATCCTAATCCAGAGGAACTAACCATTATCCATGAGACAATGTGGTATATTTTAAACACTCTAGACAGCTAGAATTAAGAGATCATATAATGAGGTGATTTTTAGGGATGTGACATGCTAATCCAGAGGGACTAACCATTGTCCATGAGACAATGTGGTATATTTTAAACACTCTGCTGCTGCTAAGTCACTTCAGTTGTGTCCGACTCTGTGCGACCCCATAGACGGCAGCCCACCAGGCTCCCCTGTCCCTGGGATTCTCCAGGCAAAAACACTGGAGTGGGTTGCCATTTACCTCCTCCAATGCGTGAAAGTGAAAAGTGAAAGTGAAGTCGCTCAACGTGAAGTCTATAGATTCCAAACTGAAGATTATTAGCTGTCTAAAGCAGAGGGGAAATATGTCACTCAGTGTTAAGCTATGCAAGGTAAAACAGTATCAATGAACTGGACATGAACAATCAACATGTTAGGTCTAGAATGACTCTAGGTCAGCCTACCTTAGCACCTGTTCAACATATTTACTGATGCGATTCTGTGTCACACCCTGTGCAAAGCATCTGAGTGTACAAAGATAATAAGAAACATACCTATCACACAAAGCTATTAGAGGATGTAACACTTAATTTAGATTGCAGTAATCTATTTGTGCTTCTGCAATTACAACCATTCTATGGGTTAAATTCATGGATTCAAAGATGGGACAAGATAGTCTACTAGAAAAGATCCAGTCCCTAAACTGCACTTTGCTCATTTGAAAAAATGGTAAGAAAAAAAAAAAAAGGTTTATGCAAAATGAATATAATCTTTGTGGAAAAGTTGAAAAACACAGAAAAGCATAAAGAATATACAAAGAATCCCACTTTCACTACTGAGAGGTAACCATT
Source organism: Oryx dammah (assembly GCF_014754425.2). Lineage (NCBI taxonomy): Eukaryota > Metazoa > Chordata > Mammalia > Artiodactyla > Bovidae > Oryx > Oryx dammah. The sequence continues at coordinate 95,498,731 of NW_024070209.1, read as the reverse complement.
ATTTAATGTAAATGTTTGGTCTTTATTCATTCACTATTTTTTTCCCTGTATGAAAGAACTTGGAGAGAAAAACCTAAGAACATGTTATACTGCTACTTTTCAAACTGCTTTATAAATTTAATATATTGAAAGTGAAAGTCGCTCAGATGTGTCCAACTCTTTGCAACCCCAAGGACCCATGGAATTCTGTAGCCAAGATACTGGAGTGGCTAGCCTTTCCCTTCTCCAGGGGATCTTCCATTAACATTTCCATATTATTAGGTATTCTTCTAAAACATGATTTAAAATAAGTATATGGAATTCTATCACATGGACTACAGCATAATTTAACCATATCACCTGTTACTGAATATTTAAATTGTTTACAATTCTGTCTTGGAATAACACTGCAAATTAAAGCACTGAGTATTTAAATAGTGGATATAGAGAAGTTTATCATAGATGATTCCAACTAATAAATGAAAAAGCAATAACAAAATTAGAAGATCTCTATTTTGCAACCCAAAATAAACTAATATAGCACTGAGCATCAAAAAGTGCAAATATCACAAAAAAATAAACAAAGGCAATATACAGATGGCCTACAGGCACATGAAAAGATGCTCAACATTGTTAATCACCAGAGAAACACAAATCAAATGAGGCAGCATTGCCTCACACGGTCAGAATGGCCATTATTAAAGCGTCTGCAAGTAATAAACGCTGGAGAAGGTATGGAGAAAAGGGAGCCCTCCTACACTGTTGGTGGAAATGTAAATTGGTAGAGTCACAATGGAGAACAGTATAGAGTTTCTTGAAAAACTAAAAATAAAGTTACTATATGATCCAGGAATCCCACTCTTAAGCATATATCTGGAGAAAATTCTAATTCAGAAAGATACATATACCTCAGTGTTCACAGCAAGCACTACTTAAAATAGTCAAGACATGGAAGCAACCTAAATTTCCATCGGCGAATGGATAAAGATGTGGTACACACACACACACACACACACATATATATATATATACATACATATACAGAATGGGATATTACTCAGTCATTAAAAAGAATGAAATAATGCCATTTGCAGCAACATGAATGGACTCAGATTATTTTATTAAGTGAAGTAAGTCAAAAACAAATATCAAATAACATCATTTAAATGTGGAATATAAAAAAATTAAACAAATGAACTTCTTTACAAAACAGAAACAGACTCAAAGACATAGAAAACAAACACAACAACATTACGAAAACAAAGATCATGGCATCCGGTCCCATCACTTCATGGGAAATAGATGGGGAAATAGTAGAAACAGTGTCAGACTTTATTTTTGGGGGCTCCAAAATCACTGCAGATGGTGAGTGCAGCCATGAAATTAAAAGACACTTACTCCTTGGAAGAAAAGTTATGACCAACCTAGATAATATATTCAAAAGCAGAGACATTACTTTGCTGACTAAGGTCCGTCTAGTCAAGGCTATGGTTTTTCCAGCAGTCATGTATGGATGTGAGAGTTGGACTGTGAAGAAAGCTGAGCACCAAAGAATTGATGCTTTTGAACTGTGATGTTGGAGAAGACTCTTGAGAGTCCCTTGGACTGCAAGGAGATCCAACCAGTCCATTCTGAAGGAGATCAACCCTGGGATTTCTTTGGAAGGAATGATGCTAAAGCTGAAACTCCAGTACTTTGGCCACCTCTTGAGAAGAGTTGACTCATTGGAAAAGACTCTGCTGCTGGGAGGGATTGGGGACAGGAGGAGAAGGGGACAACCGAGGATGAGGTGGCTGGATGGCATCACGGACTCGATGGACGTGAGTCTGAGTGAACTCCGGGAGATGGTGATGGACAGGGAGGCCTGGCGTGCTGCAATTCATGGGGTCACAAAGAGTCGGACACGACTGAGTGACTGAACTGAACTGAACTGAACCAAAGAGGAAAGGGAGGGGGGATAAATTAGGAGTTTTGGATTAGCAGATACAAACTACTATATATAAAATAAACAATCCAACTGTATAGCAATGGAGAAGGCAATGGCACCCCACTCCAGTACTCTTGCCTGGAAAATCCCATGGGTGGAGGAGCCTGGTAGGCTGCAGTCCATGGGGTCACTAAAAGTCGGACACGAGTGAGTGACTTCACTTTCACTTTTCACTTCCATGCATTGGAGAAGGAAACGGCAACCCCCTCCAGTGTTCTTGCCTGGAGAATCCCAGGGGTGGGGGAGCCTGGTGGGCTGCCGTCTATGGGGTCACACAGAGTCGGACATGATGGAAGTGACGCAACAGCAGCAGCAGCACTGTATAGCACAGGGAACTATATTCACTATCTCCTAATAAACTATAATGGAAGAGAATCTGAAAAAGAATATATCTATATATCACTAAGACTATATTATAAATCAACTAAATTTTAATTAAAAAATAAAGAAAAGCAGACATATTGATCTACCTGATATAAGAACATAACACAATCTATAAAGCAACCCTGCAGGGAGGGAAGAAAATTTTAAAACAAAAATTTTAAACCATTAAGCCTATAGACCCAACTGTCAAATTGTAGAAAACACAAAGAGAAGAGAAGAACATGTTAAACTATACCATGGGGATGCAATCAATAAAATCCAGACTGGGAAATTATAAAACTCCTATTTTTTTCAACAAAAAGGTATGAGGGAAAAAAATAAATAAACCAACCAAATTGTAATGGGTGGACTTTACGTGCATTCATATTCAAACAAACCATTTGGATATATGATAGTAAAGAATTATTGTTAACATTGTTAATTTCTGCTATAACATGGTGATACGGATTTTTTTTTTTTAAAGAATCCTGATTTCCTTTAGGTAAACACTGAAATATTTACAAGTATAATAACATGTCTTGGATTTACTTCAAAAAATACATGAGGGAGATGAAACTTCCCTGGTGGTCCAGTGGTTAAGATTTCACCTTCCAATGTAAGGGGTGCTGGTTCGATCCCTGGTTGAGAAGCTAAGGTCCCACATGCCCCGGAACCAAAAAAGCAAAACATAAAACAGAAGCAGTACTGTAACAGATTCAATAAAAACTTAAAAAATGGTACATATCAAAAACAAAAATCTTTAAAGAAAAATGTGAGGGAAAAAGATAATGGAGGTAAGAATGGGACAGGGTTGGTCAAGTTTGGGATTCTACTATTCTATCTTATGTAGTATGGTTCAAAATTCACACTAATACAAATGTGAGAGAGAGAACCCAAGAGTGACCAGCCATGTGGAGGGGTATAGGGAAGACAAAGGGAAGATGTTCTATGGGGATCATCTTTGTATGTATATCTTTATGTATGCCTGACTAATTCCTTAGTGTTAATTCCTAAAAGCAAAATATTTGGGAAAAAATCTTTCTAAGGCTTTCAAGATATTTTTCTAAAATGATCTGAAATTTTGTGCTAGTTTACACTCCAAGCAATGTGTATAGTAGTATGCATTTTCCTGTGTTCACCAACATAAATATGTCCTAAGTGAAGAAACTTAAGCATAATTTGACAATGTCTAGTTTTAATGTGAACGTGAGCAGTAACATTTATCCCATAATCCTACCTATTACATGGTATTATTGAGCATTTATAAATGTTTCTCTGCCATATATAAAAATCATTTCTAGATCATGAGAAAATAAAAAAAACTAAGTTATGGGTAAGCAATTCATCACTTTTGTTTGGATCCCACCTCTCTTCCTCAAATGACATCTTCAACTGAAATAAATCTTGAAATTTAAGCAAGAGAAATTAGTATTTACTTTTCTTTACAAACTTTATATAATATATTTAGAAAGAAATTAATTCAGTGAAAATAATTGATTTTATTTTATAGTCAAGGCCTATAGCATGAATGCAACAATACAACAAAATACTGTTTATCACAGTTATTTTTAAAAATAAGTCAAGTAGTATAACAATATAGAAAACCTGAATCTAGGAAATTTTATTTAGTTTGGCATTTTTCTTTTACTGTAAATTATGTTACTTTTGTAATATCCTAGTATTCACGCAGCTTTTCTTAAGTAGTATATTGTCTCATGGTACTTTAACCTAGAAATAGTCAGGCTTAGTGGTGGCAAAGCTTCAAATATTATATACTCACATTTTTAAATCAGGGCAGACACCTGAGACAAAAACTGTCCCCAAAGCTGCCTACAACAGCTACATGCTGGTCACTCTTTCTTGTCAAGGCTGATTTATTGCCTCCTTGCTGTTCAATTTCACATTTTGTCCTCATCATATCCCTGGCTCATGATCATTCTATGCTGACCCTTGTAGGGCAGGCAGGGAATATTGATAAAACAATTATCTGTTAGCCGTTCATTTGATTTTCCATTTCAATTACGGATTGCACGAGGCAAAAGGAAAAAGATTGCATCATTGATTTTTCTACCTTACAACAGTACAGAGTTGCTTTGATGGTTATAAAATGAATGCAACTCAACCATGCTTTTAAAGGTCATATTTTTTGTTTTAGTGTATTTTTTCAAACCTTAACATATGCAACTGTACACATTCTATAAGGGAAAATTACCCTTAAAAAACAAGGTAAGTTGTTGCTAGCTAAGAAAAAATATAAGTGAAAATGCTTCCAAAGAGTCTGAACCATTTCACAGCTGCATCCACATTACATAGTAAAGGACTTTCTGGAAAGGCACACTGGTTAGGGCATGTCCAAGGTTTTCTGAAAGATTTAGGTACAGAAAGCAAAGCAAGCCATCAAAATCTTTCTGAAGGACTGAAATAAAAACTACAGTGTCCTGCTTTCTGATTAAAATAGTTACCTAGTAACAGTAGTTTCTTCAGTTCTTATAATATGCAAGAAGCAGTTTGGGGTTTTTTTTTTTTTTAGAGCATTTTATACTACTAACCATAACCATGTTTAAACTTCACCTATCTGAAAGGCTGATAATGTGCTATTGCTAGCCAGTGATCCAGGACGGTCACAGTCAGAGAGAAATGGTGCTGAACCTACTAAACTTCATTACGGTTCAGCGAATGGTACAGCTCCAGGGGATGTTCACATGGCCGACCTTAAGAAAAGTTCAGCCTTTGATCAAGGTTTAGTGTTCTTGGAGCAGCAATGGTACAGGACAGGGTTTCCATTTTCTGTGCCATAAGGTGCTGGTGTTGATCTTCTTAAAGCCCCAGAGTTTTCTTCCAAGACTGGATTATGCTCAGCAATTAAGGTAATGAACTGGCTGAGGTAACAAAGCATAATGATCTCTCTTGTCCTTTGAATTCTTATGAACTCCACTCATTCACAATAGTACGGCACGCAAAGCTTTTTCAAACCCTGTACTGCTTAAAACTATGTAAAAATGATTACTTCCATTATGCCTTCATGGTTTGACATTTTTAATTTAAACACCTGTAATATTTAAGCATACTTTTCAGAACCAAAATACCCACTCAAAGAATGCTAGCTTATATTCTGGTAATATTTTGACATTCTATATAGTATATTTTAATGCCTGAGAAGATAATGTGATGAATCTATTATAAATATATCAAAATATGTATACCTAGGACTTTTTCTTGATTTTTTGTTTTTAAATACTAAGATTTATAAAAGCCAGCATTCTGATATGTAAAACAATCATTTATAAAGCATATTGCCAGTGTTAACACTCTTCAAGTTCCATGTGACCTAAAAATATAAAAGCAAAAAAAAAATCTAAATTATAACAGAAAACTTCTTTAAAAATGAACTCTTTTAAGTTATATTTAGTATATTTTTCCCTAACTGAAAACCTCTTTTAGAAAAAGATATTTTTGTGTAGAAATGGCATTTTCTAGAATTTATTGTCACTTACTTTTATTTTATAAATATCTTTTTTAAAAAACATCTGGGCACTATTTTTTACATTTTCTCAAATCTTTGCATGTTATAAACCTTTACCACTGCAGAATTTGCTGCTCTCTGATCTTTCATCTTAACACATTTCCAGCCCCAAATTTCACTTCAATCTCACCTCATCTCTCCATACTACATTAACCCCTGGCAATTGCCTTCCAAATGACCCCATTAAGCTGTAATTGCCTCAGCAGGCCTGCACTTTCGCTTGTAATTCTGTACCTCTCATCTCCCAGACGTTCTCTCAGCATCATTTCATGTTCTGGCTCCCTTCACTGAGCTCAGCTTATGACCTCGCTGCACCATGGCCGAAATGACTACTAAAAGCATAACAGAGACGGAATTCCATTACTTATTTTTAAAAGTTCTCTGGTGCCCTAATGTAATATTCTTTCGGGACTGTTGTCAAGGATACCAAGCACCGGCCATTAAAACCTTTTGTTTTCCAAGGCATTCCGTCTTTTATTAATAAATAAAGATAAAGATAATGTGCATCCAGCCGGTGGAAAGTCAGGGTATGTTTGCAATTTTCTCTCTCTATTCCAACCTTATTCTGCCCATAATGTTTAGGAAATACAGATAATAGAAAAAGCCTTTTTAAAATTCTACATGTGCCCCATATGATCACACAAGAACCAAAATAATATAGGTAAGAATTAATTAACATATACATTTAAAGGTTTGAGAACAATGCTTTTAAAATCTTACATAAATTACACACTCATTTTTAAGTAATCATATGGAGACATTTATGCTATTAGTTTATAAACAAAATTCGCAATCACTCCATGTAAGAATGTCAGTCTCTTATGGGTAAATGAAACTCCCAGCAGACAGTCTCAAAACATAACAAGGAAAACCTAGGCTTGTGGGTATTTTAGAGAAGCCTATATCAACCAAGGAGAGAAAAAGGACAAGAAAATATCTTAATATTTTAGGACTAGGAAATTAGATAAGTCAATCAGGCACCATTAAAAGGAAAAAGGTGAAATTTCTCTATCATGAACACTAAAATAGCCTCAGTTACAACTCAGTACAAAGCTAGAAATGACATGAAAATGGAAGGGCTGAATTTGTATACAAGGAAAACTACTCTTCCCCCACCCCACATCACCATCACATATACTAAAGTCGAAGATTGGGATCATATTTGAAACAAATTCGAAATTTGAAACTGGCAAATTCAAATATCAGTAAATCAACCAATCCCCCTGGCCCCTACATTCAGCAATTTTAAAAGGCCTTCAAGAACACAATACAATCAAAAGGCCAACAGAAGGCAAAACTCACAAAATTGGGCAAGGATGAAGAAGAGCTTTGGCAACTAATCCCCATAATCTTGGGTCAATATCGACCTGATTTCCCCTAAAATTCAACTGCCCTGGCCTAAAAACTGCCCTGTGTATTTCTCTTAAATCCTCTTCTACCAATGAACACCATTAAGCTAATACACTCTGCTAAGTGCCTCCAAAAGCACACTTTCTTTAGAATTGAAGCTGTTGTTTTCTGGACTAGACCGCATTAAATGCAAAATAAAAACACTGGGTGTGTAAATTTCTCCTTACTGGAAGGCTGAGAAAGACTGAATGGAGAGGGGTGAATTCTTTTATGCATGTAATAGTTCAGGAAACTGATATGATGTCAACATGAATGTGTTTTACAATAAAATTGGGTGTCAGAGCCAGAATGGATTCACTGTCTCTGCAGGCCAGAGCACAGCCACTGTTGCCTAGAATTGAGTAAAGTTGTCAACTGAACTGATGTTTAGCTTCAGTAAGGTCTGAAAGAGAAGAGCCAGCATAAAGAAAACTCACTGAAGCAACTTTTTTTAAGAAACAGCTGATACCTCTAACCCTACCTAAAGGAGGTCAGTTACTTTCTCATTTGAAGGCAGAAGATAAATTGACACGTCATCAACAAATAAAGATAAAAATGAATATCTTCAAAATTAGATCTTGACACAATATAAGAAAATACATGCTTTCTGAATTAGGAATCTCATAAAATCATTTCATATTTCAGATAGGGCATACTGTCTTAAATTTTTCATCTAAATTCTTATTAACAGTGCATTAAAAACTTCACTGAAAAGCAAAAGCTCTGACATCAAACTATTTCCACCCACTTAAAATGGTCCATGCTTTTAACAATATATTTTATTCCAATGTTATATTTTACTACAAAATTTTTCTAAAGTTAACTCTAACATCCAAAACAGTTAAGAGATTAACTTAATCTCTCTTAATTCTGTAACCAGGACAATCAAGTCTGCCTACAGTACAGGAAACACAGCCCACCAAACGGCATTGTGTACTATAGGCACTGCTAGCTCAAGACCAAAACAAGTCGTACACAGTAGACTTATACTCCAGAGACTTCACTCTTTTCCTTATTCTCTGTCACTGAACAAACTGAGGTAAGACAACACTCTAGGGATGAAATAGCAAAGAGGAGGAAAAGCAGAGTGGTTATCAATGTCCTGCTGCAATGGTTACGTACATAAAAATCCAGCCATGCATTTCTCTGGTGCCTACCATATCACAAGTCCAAGGCAAAAAACAGTACCTAGGGGGTGCTAGATTAACAGAAACAAGAATAATCTACATTTCTCCTATCCCCACAGAACTAAGCATCAACTAAGTTTGATTTTAAAAACACTGCAACAAAACATTTGAGTTTTCAACAATGAGAATAAATTTAATTATATGTATTCACCTAATCATTCAAATGATTTATTAATAGAACCTAAGGCTTTGGGCTTAGAATGCAGATAGAATTTGGTAACAAGTCCAAGCTCTACTACTTAATAGTTAGGTGATCTTGGAAAATTTATTGAACCTTCCAGATCTTAGTGTCGTCACCTGAAAAACACAGGAACAATCAACGAAATCACAGTTGATTCATGTAAGAGCTTATCACAGCCCCTAGTATACAGTGGGCCCTAATAAATGTCAGTATATAATGATGCAATAATTTCTAAATAATAATATAGTTAGATGCTATGTAAGAACTGAGCTAACAGTAACAAACTGAACAATTTAAAATGCAACAAGCAAGTAATTCCACAAAGGATGTACATTTTTGTTCAAACCCTTATCTTGACTCCTTGTAAAATATTCTTTTTGTGGCAATTCAATTAGAATGAGATTCAAAAGAAAGAGTAAGAACAAAGAAACTGCCCTGTAATAGAAATATTTTCCAATCTTTGCCTTTCACCCCATACATGTATACAACCTCCCAAAAGGCGGCCATATAGCGTATTTTAAAACTAACATTTTTCAAATGAAAAAAAATTTATAGAAAAATACAATACACTACTCATAAAATTATAGTCAATGCACCAAGAAGATCAAGGAGTTAGGAGAGAAAAATGGCCATTCTTTAAAGGAAAGGAGAAAAATTTACTTGGAGATTTAGCTATCACTAAGGGATAAATGTGTGCTAGGAGTCACTAATAAGCCCCTAAAGCACACGTAACTAATAACACAAAAGCCAAGCAGAAAAGACATGAAAAAAAATGCTACCTATTGTTAGATACTGTCTATAACAAACAACTGTTAAATACCAGTGTACGGAGGACAGCATTATTTGCATGTGATCAGAATACTATTAAATAATTGCACTTTAAGTAGCATCAACAAAACAGACACATTTTCAGTGCTTTATAAGAAAGCTCCATCCTGGAAAAATTCCTCTTTTATTCCAAAGTTGTTGCTATCTACAGAAAAATTTTTCTGGAAGATATTTTAAATACTAGCATAATAATAGACAAGTTACAGATTATTTATTTTTACTATCTTCTTTATTATTTAAGATAAAAAGCCAAAGTATAGACCTGTGAACACAAAAAGCATAAAAACAATCCCTCTGTCCATGACCACACTTACAAGGAGGCATCTGAACAGCCCCCCATCCAAAGTGCTCCCTGTAGCCCAGGAATGAGCATCATAAGACAGATGGATAACAGAACACTGCACTGGTCTACCAAAGCTTTTGCTTTATACTAAGAATTTTAAGCCAGCAAAATACTTCAAAAGGGAGTATAAATGTATTAGGTGTCAAGAGTTCATTATCTCCATTCCATAAACAGGAAGGTCACTGAAAATACAATCTTGGAATGTTTAAGAATCACCAGCCAATATTATCCCTTTCTCTTATCCGATCTTCAAATTTCACTTCTTGTTGTTCACACAGTGTATATACTTGGATGTTATACAGTCATGCAAAACTAAACACATTGAAAACATCTTCCCTAACTCTCCTATTAGGGTCAGCAGGACCAATATGTTCTCTGGTTTCCAAGCTTTTAAACTCCCCACAAATCTTTGGCTTTTCTCTCTTGTCTGCTCAAGTTAAATCTTGTTAACTTTTACTGTGTAAGAAGTTATAACTGTTCATCCAACACAACTAGAGTTTACAACTACCTGGTAATCAGTGCTTGCCTCTACCCTCAATCTTTCCATTTACCCTTTACTTTCAAGAATACTGTTTCTCAAGAGTTATTTCCCATGTAATCCTTTGGAAGGGGGAGATAAAGAATTATATGAGTAAAATTAGCATTTCTTGAGCATTTAGTCTATCTCGAGAACTCCTATGTATTCTCTTATTACCACATTCAATCTCAAGTTAAATGTGAAGTGAGTTACAGGTTGAGGGGGTGGGAAGGGTGAAAGGAAAGACAAAACATTTGTTTTTATTAAGTTATTTATTTACCTATCTTCACTTTTGAATCTCACTCTAACTGAACTAACACAAAAAGTATATTAATCTAAGTACAGACTTGTATAAGTGACAGATTTTCTGAATCTAAGTACATTTCTCTTTATAGATCATGTTGCTTCTTGATTTTTCAGACCTACGAAAATAAGACTCAACTAGTTCTCAAACTTATCATTAACAGTTGAGCACCTACTATGTACAACACACTTGGTGGTGGTGATTTGGTCACTAAATTGTGTCTGACTCTTGCGACCCCATGGACTGTCGCCCGCCAGGCTCCTCTGTCCATGGGATTTCCCATGCAAGAATACTGGAATGGGTTGCCATTTCCTTCTCCAGGGACTCTTCCCAACCCAGGGATTGAACCTGTGACTCCTGCATTGCAGGTGGATACTTTACTGCTGAGACACCAGGGAAGCCCACAAGGCACCTGGCTGTATGCATTTATGCCTAATTTCATATATATATCATCACAACCACTCTCTGAAGTTAAGCACTAGATTTATCACCAGTTGAGAAATTTTAAAAGTAACACATAGAACTTATGAAGTTACTTCTTCAAGACAGCCTTGCTGAGAAGTATGAAACTGGGACCCAAATCCATGTTGACTCCAAAGTCTATATTCTAAACCATTCCTCTCTCACGAGTGTTAAGCTCCCAAAAAACCTCCATCTTATCGTGCTGCTTTCAACTTTTCCTTCTATAGTGGCAAAAATTTTTCATCCCTTATAGATGATTTCCCTGAAAACTCTAACATTCTCCCAAAAAAACATCCATTTCCTTTCTACCTTCAAAATTGTACCTTATTCTCGTCATAAAATCTTCCTAGATTAGTACCATAGATTTCTAGCCTGAATGATACAGTGCCAACTCCCATTCCTAGACTTTGTTCTTTCCAAATAGTTTGTGCTTTGGTACAGAGTGAGAACTGGATCATAAAGAAGGCTGAGTGCCAAAGAATTGATGCTTTCGAGTTGTGGTGTTGGAGAAGACTCTCGAGAGGCCCTTGGACAAGGAGATCAAACCAGTCAATCCTAAAGGAAATCAACCCTGAATATTCATTGGAAGGACTTATGCTGAAGCTGAAACTCCAATACTGTGGCCACTTGATACAAAAAACTGTCTCACTGGAAAAGATCTTGATGCTGGGAAAGAATGAAGGCAGGAATAAGGGGTGACAGAGGATGAGATGGTTGGATGGTATCATCTGCTCAATGGACATCAGTTTGAGCAAACTCTGGGAGATACTGAAGAACAGGGAAACCTCGTGTGCTGCAGTCCATGGGGTCGCAAAAAGTCTTAGTGACTAAACAACAACAAAGAGGTAGTGTTATGTATATCAATTCTTGTCCCTTGACATTAACAGAGTCCAATTTAATCTCATGAATAACAAAGAACAGCAAGGTGCAACACTAGCAAACAGACAATTATATGTATGTAGGTAGCTTGGTTACATCCTAAGACTGTGAGATTTGGTAGGAGATTTTTCACATTCTTGCAAAATATATCCTTCTATCATTTCTTATTTATAGTTCAAATCTTCTTGTCTACCAAAGTATGTCTGAAGTTTCTGATGATATAAAGGAGCTGTAGGATGAGCACTAGAAATGGGAAGCAGTTCGTGGTTTAGTGCAGCAATTATTCATACATGGTATTGGCTCAGCTATTAGAATGTTTCCACCATTTCAACGGGCTAGCACCAACCACGGGTGCATTTTTTATTTGCTATCTTTTGGAAAAACTAAAAAACAACAACAACAACAAAAAAAAAAAAACACTATGAACGAATATTCTTGACACCCTCACTATTCTGAAAAACCAACTGCAAAATTATTCAAAATGGCCTTTTATCAACCTTAATTATTAGCATCTATATTTCTTTTTAAGTATATTTTAATTTTAATGTCTATTGTTAGATAGCATCACCACTCAGTGAACACGAATCTGAGCAAACTCCGGGAAGATATTGGAGCAGAAGAGCCTGGTATGCTGCAGTCAATGGGGTCGCAAAGAGTCAGACACAAATTAGCAACTGAACAACAACAACAACAAAAGATAAAACAGTTCAAAATACAAAAGGTACAATATTTTTAAGTTGTTTTCCTATTCCTGAGCACAAACACATTATTCTCCTCCAGAGGCAAATGTGTTTCATATGTGTGCCTGGAGATATTTTTACATAATACATGTGTATATATATACATACACACACTATTCTAAATATATACATAAAGTAAATATATATTTCTATCATTTTATTTCTTTATTGATGTCCATTCCTTATTAAGGTACACTGTTCTGTACCTTAATTTCTTGATTTAATATATTTTGGAAACTTTCTATATTAGTTCAGGGCTTCATTCTCTTTTATGCATTTATTTATCGAGTTCCCTACTAAATGTTCAACATTTAGAGTATTTCCCAGCTTATACTATTCTAACATGTGCTATTAAGTATTCTTGAATAAATAAATAGATACATAAGATTTTTATCTGCAAATATATATAAAAGCTAAATTCTAAGAATTGCAACTGCTAGGTCAAAGGATTATGCACATTAAAATTTTTCTTTTGGGATTTACTTATTTTTTATAGTTATATTTTCCTAGTGTTATTGAGAAATAATTGACATATATCACTGTATAAATTTAAGTCATATATCTTGTAATGTGATTATCACAATGATTCAAGATAACATCTATCTTTCATATCAATACAATAAAACAAAAGAGAAAAAAAAATTTTTTTCTCCTTGTGATGAGAGCTCATACCATTTACTCTCTTAACAACTTTCCTGCATATCATACAGCAGGGTTAGTGATGGTCATGTTGAAATATATTACTACAATTTTGATAGATATTGCCATACTGCCCGCCAAAGAAGGTTATAACAGTTTCCACCAGCAATTTGTATGTGTCTGTCCCTACACCCTTCTCATCACACTGATACTATGCTTTTTGATCTCTATCAATCTGACAAATTTTTTAAAATGGTAGTTCCATCCAGTTTTACTTTATTTTGACTTGTAAAAGTCAGCAGAATGTACCGGTTGTGCATGTGGGTTCTGGGGTTGTGCCTGCCTCTCTCACTCAGTTGTGGATTCCATAGCTGTTCCTCTGTACTTCTTTTTGCCATCGCCATTGCTGTTATTGGATGTGTGGCCACACCTTTCCATATTCTTGGTTTCCCTGTAGGCTCAGACAGTAAAGAATCTGCCTGCAAGGCAGGAGACCTGGGTTTGATCCATGGATTGAGAAGATCCCCTGGAGAAGGGAATGGCTGCCCACTCCAGTATTCCTGCCTGGAGAATTCCATGGACAGAGGAGACGGGTGGGCTACGGTCCATGGGGTCGCAGAGAGTCAGACACGACTGAGTGACTAACACATTCTATATTCTAGGGTTTGGGGGAAGATTCCTTGTCACCTCCTTTTGTTGAAGATGTCATGTATAGGTTATTCTTCCCTGATTGCTCTGTCTGGTTATGATGATGAAATTTGGTGAGATTTAAAAAAATACTGACATTGCTATGTTCTTATTTCTGAAAGTTCCAGAGTCTGTGTCACCTTAACTACTGTATGATTTTGCCTCTGTGATGCTCTGGAATATAGCTTGACTTAGAAAGTTTTCCTTTGAGCTTTATTGTTGGGTGCTAATTATTGAGGTATGATTAGGAAGAGGAGCAAACAGAGGGCAGAAATTAATATTTACAGCAATACATTCCTACAACATGCCAAGAATGCTGGTGATGATGAAAATATTACATTTTCTTGCTGAATCCTCATACCACCATAAATTTGTGTTGTCTTGTTTTTACAGGTTAGAAAACTGAGGGTTAGCAAAGTTAAGTAACTTGCCTAAGAGTATTTGGCTAGTAAGTGACAATACTGGTTTCAAACTGAGACGTATCTGGCTCCAAGGCCTGTGCCTTCATATTTACAGCATACTTACTTTCTCAGAACTTTTTGTAACAAGGCTTGCATAGGCACCTTATTTTACCAAAAAGTTTTAGAGGGGGCATAAGAAACAAATCTATCTTGTCTAGACTCAGGTTAATGCTCTGAAAACAAGTGTGCTGATTATAGGATATCTGTAAAGAGTCTATTATTTTGTAAAACAGTAGCTTAAAAGGTTGAGAATGGTATTTAAAAGGCATCTTGTCCTTGGTTCTTTTTTAAAGATGAAGGAAGTAAAGCGTATACTACTATAAAATGTATGTGACTTTCAGATTCCTACGAAAGTGCCAGAATGGTATTGCAAAATGGGACACAGTCCTGCCTGCTATCTGAGCTCCTTGGCAGTGTTCTGAGCCACCAGTGAAAGCTGGCTTTTGCTGCTGTCCTCACCTGTCATAGCATTATGCCAGGAAGCAGTGTTAGGCCTATGGAGTAATGGTTTATGGAGATGTGGGTCACTTTGCTACAGATGAGGTTTAAGATGGGTATTTTACAGTTCTATATCAGCTTCTACTTTTGGAGAAGAAAAAAATGAAATTGGGTTATCTATGGATAATCTTTTTAGGCAACAGAATGGTTTTAGCACTTCAAGAAAGGGATGTTTTCCTTTCCTTCCTCCCCTTTTTCTTTTCTTCCCATTTTCAAACAGCAGTTGCAGCAAAGTAGTAGTAATATCTCTATTCCTTGGGTGTCAAACATCAGAATTCAGTTTAAATTTTGTTCAGGTTAACTTTAAAAAAAAAGCACAAAACTCCATTGACATATAATTCGCATGCCATACCGTTCACCTACAGTGTCTTGTGTCACAGTGGCTTGTACAACTTCAGAGAGATATAATCTGAGGGCCTTCCCCGCCAAACACTGCAAAGAGGACTGTAACTTCATTCAATAGTCTAGATTGTTATTTTGAAACCATTAGAGATATAAGATAAAGAAAATAAACAATTATGTTAATTCTGTTAAGAATCTAATATTTAACATAAAGAAGTACAAGATCAAAGAAGGTAAGAAGTTAACCTAGTTAAGAAGTTAAGTACAAATCAATTTAAATTATCAATGAGAACTCACTTTTTTCCCCCTCTCTTTTCCTAAAAGCAAAGAATCCAGTAGCAATAAGTACCCATATTGTGGTCTTGACATATCATTCCTCAATAAAAAGAACCACAACTCTTTGGAGAAATGGCAGATTCCAGGGCTAATGCAGGGACTAAACAAGGTGAGCCTGGCATTTTTGTTGTGCCACAAAGTAAGAAGTTATTTTAAAAAATCTTGTCAAAAGGACACAGAAGGAGCTCGTGTAGGACAAATGTGGAGCAGTTTCAGCATCAAAAAGCATAATGCAACTGATTAAAACACACTGCACATACAAAAAGCCAGGACTTCATAATAACAACTAAAAGGAAGAAACAAGTGAAAACTTGTACACCACTGGAGGATTTTAAGGCACTACCTCCTTACACTGGAAAGTGATCAGTAAAGGGAAAGAATTAAGCACTTCATACCACCTGAATTGTATTCCAGGGAAACCAAACAGCCCTAGTGGATCAAATAAAGCTCTCTTAAAGAGTTCTGGCTAATAAATGAAGAAGGAAAAACATAACTGGAAATTATCATTTTAATCCATCTGTTGTTGTTGTTCAGTCGCTAAGTCATATCCGACTCTGTGACCCCAAGAACTGCAGCATGCCAAGCTTCCTTCCCCTTCACTACCTCCCAGAGTTTGCTCAAACTCACATCCATTGAGTCAGTGATGCCATCCAACCATCTCATCTTCTGTTGTCCCCTTCTCCTCCTGCCCTCAATCTTTGCCAGCATTAGAATCTTAGCCAATGAATCAGCTCTTCACATCAGGTGGAAATTCAGTAATTCACTATTCAATTTTTTTTTTAAAGAAAAAGAATCAGTAATCCAGAATGTGAGGCAGTCTACAGGATAACCATTTGGTTTCCATTTCATTTCTTCAAAAAGCTAATGGTATATGGAAAAGCACAGTGAGGGGGCAGGGGTATCTGTTCTAGTGTAAAAGACAATTAAGAGTCATAACAATCAAATATAGTGAATGAACATTTTTGGATCCTGATCCAAACAACCCAACTGTAAAAAAGACAAGTTTGACAATCAGGAAACCTAAAGAGATATTAAATGACATTAAGAAACTCCAGTACTTTGGCCACCTCATGCGAAGAGTTGACTCATTGGAAAAGACTCTGATGCTGGGAGGGATTAGGGGCAGGAGGAGAGGGGACGACAGAGGATGAGATGGCTGGATGGCATCACCAACTTGATGGACGTGAGTTTGAGTGAACTCCGGGAGTTGGTGATGGACAGGGAGGCCTGGCGTGCTTCAATTCATGGGGTCGCAAAGAGTCGGACACGACTGAGCAACTGAACTGAACTGAAGAAAGTCTTGTTAATTAAATAACTTCTTGTTAATTTTGTGAGGTGTGATAGTGGCACTGTAGTTTTTATAAGAAAACATCTTTTTAAAAAGCAAACGTAGGTATTTCAGGAGAAGTAACATGGTATCTGGAGTTAACTTTAAAATATTCTAGCAGGAAGTACAGTTGTGGAGGCCATATGAAACAAAAATAAGATATTGATGGCAGTTAAGTCTAGTTGATGGTTTTATAGAAACGTTCACTGTTTTCGGTATGTTTGAAAATTTTTATAATAACAGTAAAACATACAAATCAATAAATAAGAAACAAAGAGACAAAAAGAAAACTAGTGTGAACTCTAAAATAAGACTGCTAGGAGGCTGAATCTAGGTCTACCACCTAATTGTGTGAATTTGGGCGGATCATTTAACTTCCTTTAGCATGGTTCTCCTTCCAACAAATGGGAGAAACAGTACACCCATTTATTAAGCTTGAATGAGATAATCCATATAAAGCAGAAAGACTGTTTCTAGTACATTAAAAAAAAGTCCAGTAAATGTCAGTCATTATCATAACTATTAGTAATAATATTACTATAGGAGATGTGGTTGCAAAGACTCCTGAATAGTTCTTAATGTAAAGGGCCAATATTTACTTTTTGTTAAAATTTTTATTTCTTCTTCAAAATCACATTTAAATATTCAATACCCAACATCTACAAATAACTATTTTTCCTTTTCTATTATTCAGCTTTTTGAAAATTAATAAGTACAAACATTGCTATTACCAATATAAGAGCAAAGGTCAACGGTTTCAAATTTTATACTATTATTCAATTAAAGTGACACAGTGTTATGAATATTTTATCTATAATTTATGGCTCTGTTTTTTTAATTTAAATTTTCTCTAAAATGATACATAAAAGAAATTATACAGCTAATAGTAAATCTAAGAAACATACAAAGCAATCTTTTTTTCAACTAAAAGCTGAAAATAGTTTTCCCATCTCTAAACCAAATCAGTTTGGTGCTCATAATACATCTGCTTTACATAATACAAAAAAAATCCCTTTTGTAAATAAAAAATCATAGTGAGGTCTACAGAGCTGAGGCAACTGAGAAATTTTTCCTTTCACTTTTAATCAGGCTTCCTGTTGTAAGAGCTCAGCAGACAGTGACGCGAGACACTGCCTCCCAACTTCGGTTCACCTTTGCAGTTCCACAAGGGACACCATGTCAAGATTGTTCAGCTTTTTTGATGAGTGCTGCGTGGGTAACTAATGTGTAAATGCAGATACGTATAGAGAGCAGTTTTGACAGTGATGTATTGCAACTGGTTCCAGATGTCGGTAAGGGATGCTTGGCCAGGCATCTGGGGCTCCACTGCCACAGAGCAGTGCCAGGACCAAGCCAATCTTCCCAAGACCATGGCACTTTAATTCTTCAATTAGAATCTTCTTAAAACAATTACTTTGCTTCTCCTCTTTCAGAAAAACACTAAAATATTTCTACTTTGTTGCTTTTTAAATTTAAGGAAAGAGAGGTTGAAATGTCAAGCATCTTAACAGTTTGGCTGAATGAAAACTTCAAAGCAAACTGCTGAGATATTCAAAATTAAGCATATATTCATGTTATACCATGAGTATTTTAACTATATTGCACCAAAATAAGTATGTACAAAGTTTAATTTGTACATTAAACTGATTAGCAAAGTAAATGTTAAGATTGTTCATCTAGTGATACTAGAATTCCTAAGATAATCCTTAACATGGTACATATATCAATAATTGGTTATCAAATTATCAAGCTTATCTCTCCTTTTGCTAGCTATAAACTTGACGAGTGTATACTAGCTGAAGAAAATGTATTGCATTTGCACTGACTTTAAGAACTAAATGAAACATTTTCTAACAATCTATTTCCAAAATAAAATCCTAGAAGGACTGACAAGCAGCCTGTGAATAAATGAAATTTCTGGGCAACTGGTTAATGGACTGCAGAGGTATACAAAAATTCCAAAGTAGAAAGACATTATTATAATCATGCAATGAATAGCCTTTAACCTTTAAAATTGATAAAGTTGCACTTTCTGCATGAAAAATGTTGTAGCATAGCTCCAACATAAGCATTTGGTCTAATGGGAATATTTTCAAATAACCTGTCTGTCTCCCTCTTCTTTCAATACCAAACTCTCTGCTCCAATCAAAAAACTCTCAGGGGATCACCTACAGCTACATTCTCTCCATGTGGTTTTGCTATAAGGCATTTTCTCATTGATCAAGGGAACTGCAGGAAGCTTGTGTTCTGTTTACCCTAGAACAAAGAAGGTGACTTATATTACTGATTTTTGGTATCAAATCAAAGGTTTTTAAAATACCTTTAATGGAAATAAAAGCAAACAGATCTGTCAGAATGATGTTTAGAACTCTATGTTCCTTTTGATTTCCTAATAAATAAATTGAACATTCTAAATACATTACAAAACTTTTAATCTGTGAGAGAACCTTGTGTTCAGTAACTTTCTATTATAAATAAGCTGTTTACAGCCTGAAGCTGCTTTGTTTGGTCTACTATAACTTGATATGCTAATTGAAAGGTCAAGAGTAGTTTTAAAAACTGACCAATCTTATTTTTCCAGATGGATCATCAAATTTATTTCTAACCTTGCATTTAAATGATCAACCAGTAAAATTTTATTACAGTCTTAGAATACATTAAAGAATGGTGCCAGATAGCAGAAGAGCTGTAAAGTATTTATTCCCATCTCCCCTTTTATAGGGTTCTGTTATGACAGATTTTTATTGTGACATGCACAGCAAAAAGCTGCAACTTAACCTTAATTTCGGTCCTATCCTAAATATTATGGTTTTGATTTCTAATAAATTATGTTTGACAAACAAAAATATAGTCAAAGAATTTCTACATAAACCATTAATTACTCTGAAATATGGAAACTTTGTCTAGGCAGTGCAATTGCATATTATCAGATCTGGCAAGTCAAAAATATTGCTGCCTAAAGAAAATATGGATGCAAGTATATTTAACTGAATGACTTTTGTGTTTTTCTTGTCAATTTACTAATAACTCAGAAGAATTCCTCTAGACAACAAACTAGTAATTCCAAAAAAAACAAAATACAAATGACTATATCCAAAAGTCCAACTTAAAAACTACTGGCATCTATATCCAACACATAAAGACACAGTAGACTAAGGTCCTAAGTGAATTTAGTTTCTGATCTTGAAAACTAAGTGCTTAATTCCAGAACAAAACTGCACACAGTCTTATTGCTGGTGGCAGTGTAAATTGGTATAACCATTTCAGAAAGCAATCCAGCAACCTCAAGTAAAGTCAAATATATACATACTCAATAACCAACATTTTCATTTCTAGTTATACACCTCAGAGAAATTCTTGCCTGTGGATAGGAATATGTGTACACGCGTATTTATATGAGTAAAACTTTGGAAACAGTTTAAGCATCCATCAACACTGAAATAAACATGAAGTTTATTTGCAAGATTGAATACTACAAAGCAGTTAAAATGAATGAAACTGATCCACAGTTATCAAACTGGATATACCTGGAAAACAATGGTGAGGGCAAAAAGCAAGCTACAACTCTATACACACATACACATATAAATATGCACTGCATATATACATTTTATTTAATAAATTCTAAAAATACTAACTATATATTATTTTAAAAGACATAAATATATAGTGAGTTTTTTAATTCAAATGAGAAACAACATGCACCAACTATAAGATAAGCACCACTCAGGTACTCAAGTACAGATGGAAAAGCTAATGGGCCAATGAGACAGAATCTTCAATCATATAGAAACTGTTTTTTGTTTTTTTTAATAAATATCTAAAGCAGATATTAAAGAGTCTTAATATTTAGTCAATTTAACATGAGGGAATATGGATGGCCATGTGCTTGAAATATTTTACAATTAAAAATTAATGTGTAAAAACTCCAAATACCCTACCAAACCTTTTCAGTTCAGTTCAGTCGCTCAGTCGGGTCCAACTCTTTGCGACCCCATGGACTACAGCAGGCCAGGCTTCCCTGTCCATCACCAACTCCTAGAGCTTGCTCAAATTCATGTCTATCAAGATGATGATGCCATCCAACCATCTCATCCTTTGTCATGCCCTTCTCTTCCCACCTTCAATCTTTCTCAGTATCAGGGTCTTTTCCAATGAGTCAGTTCTTTGCATCAGGTGGCCAAAGTATTGGAGTTTCAGCTTCAGCATCAGTCCTTCCAATGAATATTCAGACTGATTTCCTTTAGGATGGACTGGTTGGATCTCCTTGCAATCCAAGGGACTCTCAAGCATCTTCTCCAACACCAGGGTTCAAAAGCATCGATTCTTTGGCGCTCGGCTTTCTTTATAATTCAACTCTCACATCCATACATGACTACTGGAAAAGCCACAGCTTTCACTAGACGGACCTTTGTCAGCAAAGTAGTGTCTCTGCTTTTTAATATGCTGTGTAGGTTGGTCACAGCTTTTCTTCCAAGGAGCAAGCATCTTTTAATTTCATGGCTACAGTCCCTTTACTTCAAAACCCTTTACAAAACCTTACAAAACCCTTTACTTTAGAATCTCTACTAATACCTCAATCAAATATATTTATTTACACACTGCATAACTTCATTAGGTCAAAAATTATTTCCACAATTGAAGGATAGAGCAATCTACTCTCCCCAATAAGGTCTCACACAGAAGCTAAACAGTCTAAATATTTAGTACTGATACTACCATTATGTTTTTGTAGCATTCATAATCATAGATATGAATGACCATAGAATGAAGATCATAATCTTTCAAAGGAAAGATTTCCCTAATCACCAATGACCCTCCATTAATCAGTAAATATTCCAGACAAGCTAGAGTCACCAAGCAATTACAATATCTGAGTTTTAGTTCTATCTGAAACTTCACATAAAAATATTTTAAGGAAAGAAGAAGGTTATTTCTGTCATACATGACAAATAATCAAGATATAGGAACAGGAAACAAATTATTTGGATTTCAAGCAAGGAAGCTCTTTTTTTCCTAAATAAAGAATACTACCTATGAAAGATTAGATCATGAAAACATTTAAAGTAGGTAAAAATCATTCCCAGAAAGAATTGATAAGACTGTGGTGAATATAAAGGAACTTATTAAGCTAGGACCTCTATGTGCTACATACAACTTTAGCAGTTTTCTCCTGGAATTAATTTCTAAGTTTTAGAAATATTAAGTTAAATATTAATGTACTGCCTTTCGCATTCAAAGATACTATGCTAGAATTGAACTGGTTGAAAACTGCCCCCCACAGTTAACATTTAAAAAGTATCTCCTAATGCAGAATTAAATAAGTTTCCAGAATATTCTAGTGAAGACTCCAAATTAGAATATGAAATAAAGGAAGCTACTACATTGAACTTAGTGATACTACAATTATGGACTGATCCTTTAAATATCAAAGCTGAGAGCAAAAAATACAAAGAAAAATGGATACTTATTAGCTATAACATCAGAAGTAAGCAGTGATGTTTATTTGTAAAAAATTATAATACTTTCTAGCATCACCAACTTGATAGACATAGCTCTGGGAGTTGGTGATGACAGGGAAGCCTGGTGTACTGCAGTCCATGGGGTCGCAGAGTCCGACACGACTGAGCAACTGAACTGACTGATTATACTTCTTATATCAGTGGTTTTCAAAGTATAGCCCAGGTACCCTCGGGCCCCTAAGGTATCCTCATGGTTCCAGCAAGGTCAAAACTATTTTCAAAATATTACTATTGCCCTTTATACTCTCATTTGCTCACGAGCATCCAATGAAGTATATTAGGGGGCCACATGAAGTATGATATCACAACAGATTGATGCAAAGCAGATATGAGAATCCAGCTGCTGAAGTCAGACACTGAAAAGAGTTGCCAAAAAAAATGCAAAACAACGCCACTCTTTTAACTAATTTTTTCTTTTAAAAATCATGAGTTTTTTTTTATTTTTAAAATATCAAAATGCAATTAGTTTATTACTGTTATTTTTAAATAAACTAATAACTTTTTAAAATCTCTAGTATGGTGATTATTGATAGATATAATCTACACAACCAAAAGATCTCTAGGGTTCTCAATAATTCTATACAGCACAGAAAAAGATCTTGAAAACATAAACAGAGCCAGTGACCTATATCTTAGAGCTCATATGAGCATGAAATGAACTAATGCAAGTAAAGAACTTCTCACAAGGCATGGCAAACAATAAGTCCTCAATAAATGGTAACTGTCATTGTTATACTACAATAGCTGGTACTACTGATAGCATGTTGAGATCCAGATTCTTGGGAATTTAATTGTCTCCCATTCTCTAGTAAGCAAAGAATATTAAAAGAAAAACAAACAACAAAAGCAAAAAACAAAAAGCCTAATTATTAATAAAAATTTAATTCATCATATATTCAATATATTCTGATTTAAATTATATTTTAATAGATCTATGTATTTTCTTTCTAGACCTGGTGACTTTCCTTACAAAGTAGAAAGGCCTAAGTCCCTAAATATACCATAGAGTCTACTAGAGTTCTCTTTTCTTTTGAGTCACTAGGAAAAGAGCAACAAGAAGCCTGTGTCCTGTGCCATGCACAACAAGTTAATTAGGATATTTCATTCTCATGAAATTAAAGCTATACCTTCCTTTGAAACATAGGATCAATACAGGCACACTGAATAACAGAACTGAAGGGCCTTTGAGCAAGTTTCTGATCAGATCCCTGACTGCAGGCATATCTAGACCAACAGATACTGAGAATCACAAACTGAGTACTTAGTTTTCACACTAGTGGTCAAGGAGCTCTTCCACAAAGCCAACCAAAATCTTACCTGCTTTCATTCTAAGGTCACTTCTTTATGTTTCAACTTTTATTTATAAAGATAAAAAACAAATATGAATTACAAAGAAAAATAATAATAGTAATAGTAAATATAAAGTATGAAGAAAAATAATGATAGTATACAGAAACCAAATACCTGGCATTGATCTTATAAAAACTCTTCAACCCTTTAGCCTTCTTTCATTCCCTTAACCCTTCTTTTCTACCTTCTAAACTCCAAAATAAAACCATACTGGATCTCTTAAATTTTTCCTCAAAAAAAAGAAAAGACTGAGTCAAAGTAGCGACCACAAAAACTTCATCAAGGTGCTAATGGATTCTTTAGTCTTCTAAAACTTTCTTAGACATCACATGACATGTCAAATTATTCCCAAAAAACAAGGTCCAACTGTATACCACAAGGAACTATATCCTGTGATCAACTATAATGGAAAAGAATATTTTAAAAAAGAATGTCTATATGTATATAACTTGAGTCCTTTTGCTGTAGAAACTGGTACAACATTGTAAATCAACTACACTTTCAACTACACTTCAATAAAAAATTAAATTAAAAAAAAAAAAAAGATTCCCAGGAACTTCCCTGGCAGTCCAGTGGTTAAGATCCTAGGATTCCAGTGTAGGGGCTGGGGTTTTGATACCTGGTTGGGGAACTAGGATCCCACATGCTGGTGGCATGGTCAAAAAAAAAAAAAAATAACTGTTCCCAAATCTAAAGTAAAAAAAATTCTTTAAACCTATCATCAAAAGAAATGATCTCCCCTTAAAAACGGCCATATTAACACTATACATGTTAATAAGTTTCATCTTTTTAAAACTGTCTTTGCAACTTAAAATCAGCATTAAGATGAGAGCAATGACACACCATAACACACAGAATACATAAAAAACATTTTCTAAGAAGCATTACAGGTGAATATAAGTATATACACAGGGTTATGGCAACTTTTTAAATAATGTATATATTTTCATATACTCCAGTGACTAGGACAAATTAGGAAATGTCAATAATCAGCAGCAATGGTAATCATTAGCAGGGGAACCAGGATATGTTTGTCCCCTCCCCTCTTTCTCACAACTGTGTTTCTTCTCTAAAAAGTACTTTTACTTATTTATTTGCACCTGCCCTTAGTTGCAGAAGGGCCTCCCTGGTGGCTCAGCTGGTAAAGAATCTGCCCACAGTGCAGGAGACCTGGGTTCAATCCCTGGGTTGGGAAGATCCCCTGGAGAAGAGAATGGCTACCCACTCCAGTATTCTTGCCTGGGAAATCCCATGGACAGAGGAGCCTGGCAAGCTACAGCCCATGGAGTCGCAGAGTCAGACATGATGAGCAACTAACACTTTCACTTCAGTTGCAGCATGTGGGATCTTTAGTTGCAACATGTGGGACCTAGTTCCCTGACCAGGAATGGAACCTGAGCCCCCTGCATTAGGAGCACAGAGTCTTAGCCACTCGACCAGCAGGGAAGTCCCTCACAACTGTATTTCTGAGTTTCAAACATCACAGTGGCCTCACAAAACATGCCTGTACTCTGAACTTTCACATAAAAGATTCAAACATAGGCAGTGAGACAATGAATGGTAGCAGTTACTGACAAAGAAAAATTCGCATCATTTTTAAAGCTACTTAGCAAAAAACAGGGTTTTCCCTGGTGGCTCCGAAGATAAAGAGTCTACCTGTAATGTAGGAGACCCAAGTTCGATCCCTAGGTTGGAAAGATACCCTGGAGAAGGGAATGGCTACCCACTCCAGTATTTTTGCTTGGAGAAATCCATGGACAGAAGAGCCTGGCGGGCCACAGTCCACAGGGTCGCAAAGAGTGAACACGACTGAGTAACTAGCTTTACTTTAGTGAAAAACAACAACCACCACAAAACCCACAAGAGTACAACTGCTGAAATGAATGATCTATTAAATCTTCAAATTCAACTACTGATTAATGTGTGTTTCATAAGTATGAAGTACTGAATTAAGGCTGAAGATGTCACAATAGATTATGTGGAGTTTTTAACTAAGAATCCAATATAAGCAGCTACAACACTGAGATGATACCCTGTATGAATATACAGGAAAATAGTAATGAAATATATACAATTATTAGATTATACAGCTTTTCTTCTACTATGGTCAAATTACAACCCAACTTTTAAAACCTTTTCTAAACCACCAAAAATTTTGTTTATAAAAATGTCACCTATTAGAATATAAATCATGCTCAGAGAAAATATAAAGTTTCAACGTGAAGAAATATATATACATTTTAGAGTTTCTAAAGAGGTACTCTCCCCTTCAGCAGAAGTATTATTTACAATGAAAAACCACATGTAGGCAAGAAATGTTTTTAAACTCGGCAGAAAAACAAAAGAGTACCTCCTTTAAAAATAATTGTCAATGATCAACAAAATAAAGGATTTTCTCAGATCTTCCACACAACAGCCCTAGAGGAAAAAAAAAAAACCACTCTCAACGCTGCTTGCAAGCACACTCCTTACCCCACCACTCATCAGGCAATAGGATAAAGTCCATTCTTTTATTAAAGCTACACAGTGTATATGCTGGAGTTAAAAATATTTTCACAGAATTTTTCTAACAAAAGAACATTAGGTTCACAAGCATGTTAGTTTTCTGCCACTGTTTAAAACCTACTTTTAAATATTAAATTTTAATTTTACTTATTTAGGAAAAATTACATAATTCTTCACAACACAGTTTAAAAATAACTCCACTATTAATGCAAGCCCTTTATTTAATCACAGGCTAATTTACTCCTGACAGAAAGTAAATTCCACTATTTTCTGTGAGGCTTTATGAAATTGCCATCATTTTTAATTAATTCTTAATTAAAATATATTACACCACAGCTTCTACCCATCTCTCTTGATATTCTAACATAATCAATTCAAGACCATTTACATATCATTAATTAAAAGCCTTCCTCTCTCATCCTTAAAATCATAATGAGGCTCTATTTCTCATTAGCAGCCTTTAAGGGATAAAATAACAATAGAGTCAAGAATGAATGGTAATTTTAAAAAATAATAATTTATGCCTTTAAATACTATATAGTGGACAGTGCTATTTTTAAAATTTCTCAACTCTGGTGAATTACTGAATTCTTTCTGTATGTTTCTTTCATATCATAGAGCAACAATTGGTAACACTTGGAAACTAATCTCAAAATGAGATAAAAATCAATATAAAATAGAAGTATCTTTGAAACTGGGGGAAAAAAAACAGATCTCTGTATTTGGATAATACACCTTACCATGAATGCTACAAACAAGTAAGTTATTATAAAAGAATGAAAAGAATTACATTGCCTTGTCTTCATTTCCATTTTTTTTAAAACTTGCCCTAAATTTTCAGAAATTATATAATCTAAACCATCCACAGGAATCCTTTGCTTTTAAAAGGATTCGCTCTTTCAACTAAAGGAACCTGTTGTTAATACCTCTTAGAAATTGTAAGATGCAATTAGAAAAATATAACTGAAATTTCTATCTCTATGCATTTCATACTAGCTTACCACTGTCAGAATGAGGTATCTGTGGTGACATGAAGAATTGAAACAGAAGCTAGTAGGAAGTTCTACAATTAAATTCCAGAGCTGTGATATGTTTTACACATTCTTAAATGAACTGTGATATATGCTGGTACTATAAAAAGTTATCATTTATTGGTAATGAAAGGTAAAAATTAATCACCTATTCAATGATTTTACCTCTTCTAGAGGCTTTTTAAAGCCAAATACAGCTTGAGAGAAGATTTATAGTAGCTCAAGTCTTTTAACCCACTGTTTTCAATATTTTGGGGGTAAGTTACAAAATTAATACAACTCCAACTATGATTACTTTTATGATCACTATATAATAAAATTTCATTGCTTTTCTTTTGCTTTGAGCAACTGCAGAGGTATTTATTGCCTTCTGCAATACTACAAAAAAAAAAGGCTGACAAAACTTAATTTGTTACATTTCTCAGAGTTTATTTTTCACAACTATATTTCAAAGCCAAACTATGAACACAAATAGGAACCAAGTGAGTATCAAAATGTGACCAAAAAATAATGCCACATAATAGAGGCAAAATAAAATCAGACTCATGTCTTAGAAATGTTATGCAGACTTATTGTCACCAGCATTAACTATATCTAGGTGCTTCATATCAGGCAAATCAAATTTATATCACTGTTTTATATCACTGTCTTCTGTCAAATGCAGGTGCTCCACCACAACTTGTCAAGACAGCCTGTCTGAATCTTCACACGTCAGACAGAATCACAGCACTTGGTGTTTTGGTCTGTTGACAGCAATTTATTTTGATGTGTTGTCACAATATGGAATTCTTCAGTGCTATGCACCATGGTGCCAAGAAGTCCCCCTGTACTTTCTTCTACTGCCAGATGCTACAGGTTTAGTGAGGGGAGAGGGCAAAGTTCTGCCTTACTTTAAAAATCACTTTTTTAAAGCTCTAAGCACTTAATTTTCAAGTGGAGAGGAGTGCTAAACAGAAGCAAGTATTTCATTCTTTAATCTCAGCATCCAACATCCTGTTCAATGCTACAACCAAACAACCTGGGTGAAGCAAAGCCTGTTAGGAACAAAGTGAAAGTGAAGTCGCTCAGTCGTGACCGACTCTTTGTGACCCTGTGGACTGTAGCCCACCAGGCTCCTCCGTCCATGGGATTCTCCAGGCAAGAATACTGGAGGAACAAACAGGGACTTAAAAAGTCCTTGAAGTCAAAAATCAGAGGGGTCCACCCTGAGACTAAACAATAGCTGGGGCTACACATCCACTGTGGTAAATTGTTTTCTCAGCTCTATCACAGCGCTAGTTTCAATCCCACAGTAAAAACTTCAATTCTGTACAGTGCAAACACTTATTAAGTAACTATGTGTAAAGCCAAGCACTAGGGGAAACAGGAGAATGAGATGATAAATGGAAATAAATTTGAGCTTTTTTAAATACATTTTTCAGAAATCTGTAGAAATTATACATTTCTACTCTATAGAGTAGTAATGTAAAATACAACTTACACTGGAAATATAAAAAAGACAAATGTGGCAGAAAAAAGTTAATACAAAAAAGATCAGAAAAATTTTAACCCTTGTCATCTTTTCCTATTTTAACTTTTCATATTAATAGCCTCTATCTAAAATCAATTTAAAAACAAATAGCACAGAGTTATACTGGATTCATAAATTTCCCCTCTAAATAAAGATTTCACAATATCTACATCTAAATTGTTTTCTTATAAGCAAGAAAGGTATCAATAGTGTGCATATGTTTCCTGCTTCCACACAGTTCAATTACTCTATTGCAGACAGAGTTAAAAATTTTAAGTTAAAAAATAAAGATCAACATCCTCTTGAGAAGTTGAAAAGTAGCTTTATATTTGGAGTTATACATTAGAAAATTTAGGGTTAAAATTTTTTTGTCAGAACAGTAATATTTCAAACAAGTGAGTAGTATATGTCATGAACCCAAATAACAAAATTCCTCTTTGAAAAAAGAATGAACCACAAGTCTAAGCACAACTTAAAAATAAACCAGTACGGCTATGTAACAAGCATGTAAAGTTCATTTTCAAACTTCACAACCTAACTATAAGTGTTTTTATACTTATGAATTATAAGCAGGGACTCTGGTAATACTTATCATCTACAGCTGCTACACACTATAGTCATAAGAACTATTCTCCAAATAATTCTACAATAATTTTTTTAATCTAACAATCCTAATATCTTCTTTGTGAGGTAAGTTGGCAGGAGACAAAATGGAACTTTTTTTTCAACTTTATGTAACCAAAAAGACAAAAGACGTCATAGTGAGCCAGAACCAAAGTTGAACAAAGACTCCCAAGCTTAAAATGATTGCTTTAAAGTATATTCTACAAGTTCCCTGATGGCTCAGAGGTTAAAGCGTCTGCCTGCGGGTTCGATCCCTGGGTCGGAAAGATCCCCTGGAGAAGGAAATGGCAACCCACTCCAGTATTCTTGCCTGGAGAATCCCATGGAGAGAGGAGCCTGGTGGGCTACAGTCCATGGGGTTGCAAAGAGTCGGACACGACTGAGCGACTTCACTTTCACTTTCACTACAAGCTCCTAAATTAGATCAGTCTAATAGGTCTGCCTTTTGGCACAAGTCTAGAAGGCACCATTCACATAGTAGTTTATAAATTGTGCAACCTGTATCTGTACAACTCAACAAACCTGGATGTAAAACTGAAGTTACTGTGAGTGTGCACACCCACGCGTGTATTCCTTCCAGAAAAAGGTCTCTCTCTGGCACAAACCCTAGTCTATTCTATAAGAAAGTTATAGCATCACATAAATCACAAGTTCCCTCTCGTCTATCCCCAAGATCTCTAGGTAAATAAAGCTTCAGATAGTACTGAAGTGTGGGACACAAATACTCTTCCTGAAGATAAGTTGCAGGCTGACTTTTACCTAGTAAATGAGTTTGACAAACAGTAGATGTATATGAGTCAGCAAGTGCTGTATTCAGAATGCATGTCTAACCTACTCTAAAGAAACCAATCCCACTGACACCATCAAACTTACCTATATGCAGCCTTTACAGGCTGTCACTAGTAACACCAGCCAACGTAAAATAGTTCTTCTGTCTACGTTCATGACTGATTTTCACAAAGAATGGAAAGTTAAGTGAAAAATGTTGATTAAAAAAAATAGCTTGACTGCCATTTAATGGGTGACGAGCAACTACATATGCACAGACATATTAATTCACAGAAAAACAAAACTACATGAGAACCCTAGTATTCTCCCCCAAAATAGAAAGAAAAGCCCCATCACTTAACAATCAGAAGAAAAAAAGAGAGACACTACAAGAAAACAGAGAATAAGAGAGCTGAGATTTGGCAAAGGTCATGGAAGGAAAAAGGAAGGAAGAGATGGGGGAAGGACTAAAAATTCGAGAACACTAATAACCCAGTATGAAACTAATAACCCAATGAAAACCAGTACAATAAAAATAGAACTAGCTGCACTATGACTTGCAAGATTCAGGCTGTAATCTTTATCCCAGTTCTGCAACTAACTTAAGCAAGTGACCTTGGTAAATCCCATACTTAGCCTCTCTAATCTCAGTTCCCAAATTTGTAAAGCCAGAATAATATGTGTCCCACCTACATCAAAGGTTGTTATGAGGATTTAGTAGATTATGTAAAAGCACTTTGAATAGTAAAAAGCACCATAAAATAGTCAAGGACAACGTAAGACAAATGAAAAGCAAATATCACTTTTAGATCTCCCACCTCAAAAGAGCAGACTGAGCTCATGTGTTTAATCTCTACTCTTCCCTTCCAAATTTCCACTGATGGAACAGTAAAGAGTATAAATCCATTGAGAAAGGGGTAGAGACTGCAGGAGAACAAATTTCGATAAATTTCCGGAAGACAGATAGCAAATGAGACTACACTGATAAATACACCACAGTGGAGGAGAATGAGAAACAGTTGCAATAGAAGCAGGAGCCAGTTTTATCAGCAAAGATTGGGAGATGCCCCAAACCTGGACAGAGAATAGCCAACAGGAAATGGGGCAGCAAATTAAAAGAAGGCCTAAGTAACACCTGGGCCATTTGGTCCCTTCCCACAATCCCTGGGTGAAGAAGATCCCCTGGAAGAGGAAATGGCAACCCATTCCAGTATTCTTGCCTGGGAAATCCCATGGACAGAGAAGCCTGGTAGACTACAGTACACAGGGTCGAAAAGAGTTGGACACAACTGAGCAAGCAGGTATACACGCACACTTCCCATACAAATACCAAGCCACTGCAAAGAACATCATTTGCCCCTTTTGCCCCAGGACTATTGTCCAAAAATAACTAAAATGTAAAATTAAAAGCAGAACAAACAGAGGAAGAGATGTTATCTCATATAATGAAAGTCAAGAAATACAATCTGATGTTGATGAGCTCAAAATTTTAAAATATTATTTATATTATGACAATAACCCCTACCAGAACTAATACTATAACAAAACTAGAGAATAAGAGGAGAAAGGAGGTAGGAGATAGTATAAATAAAGCAAATTCCTCACCATAGAAAAACTATATACATGGTAAAAACGTACAATAGAACTACAGTGGGTAGCTAGCAGACAAATGAAAAACAGTAAGATGAAACGTGCTCTCCTCTGAAAAGCGAGACTGTAGGAAAGAAAGAAAACTTCTTTCCAATTGTGAAAGGGGAATACTTTTATATTAAAATTACTCACTAACCACTTGAAAAAAATTCTTTTCAAAATGGATGGACCCAGAAAGTTAGCCTGAGGGATATAAAATCTGACTACCTACTCTGGTATCCTTCAACCTTTAGGAAAAAATCAGACATAATTCTTCAGGTCTTGAGAACAAATTATCTTACTAAGCACACAAGTAAGGAAAAAGGAATGGAACTGAGAAATAAGGAAGATTTTATCTTTCAGCATTTTGATAAAAGATGAGTCAGAAATGAGGGGCTGTAATTCCCTAATCCTTCAGGCTGAAGGATGGCAATTGGGAACAGTGTTTTCAATCTCAAATTCCTATTCTGGAGGTTGTTAATCACCTTGAATGGTGGATGGCTTAATTATATAAGGACCACATTAATGTCTCAAAGGAGGGAGAGTGATCTGATAGGAGGTTTTAATTTGAAACACTCTTCATAAAATTAAAAATGAATGCCAAACTGACTATAATCTGTGCCTCTGTGGAGAAGTAAAGGCCAATACAGCTAGAAGAATACAGTGTGATCAATTGGGCTTTGAGGCCAAATTGATCCAGTACTAGTCAATAATCATGAGTGTTATTCATAAGACAGTCAAAAGGAAGTAGTCTCCATTTGTTTCAGTTAGTAGATCTTTCTATAGGTTATTTTCAAACAATTAGAAGAACTGCTTATATCTGTGAAAGAATAACACTTTCAGACTATTCATATCATCTAGAATTACTCTACAGAACTAAAAATTCTGGGATCCAAGAATATCTAGGCTACAGCATTAATCTTAAAACGAACAGTATAGTTTGGGAAAATCTGGATCCATTCTATTCTGTTCTTGAGCTTTACTAGCAATTCAGCATTCAAAGCCTTTAAAAGCTAACAAGGGTAATAGCTCTTTTCAAAGTACACAAAAGTATAATAACTAGAGGGACAACAAGGTCAAACATGAAAATGTCCATCTTTGGTGAGAAAATTCTATCCACTACCTTTGATTCTTTCATGGTTTTCTAGCATCCAGGACACTACTGACAGGTGTGTTTGTCCTAACTGTTGGACTCTATAGCAGCTCTGTCCAAAAGAATTATAATGCAATCCATAATGTCATTTTAAATTTCTAATAGCTAAATTTTAAAAAAGCAAAAAGAAACAGATAAAATTAATTTTAACAATATATTTTAATTTGACATATTCAAAACATTATCATTTCAACATGCAATGAAACTTTTTTAAAAGCTTTAATGAGATATTTATATTGGTTTCAGTTTTTGTCTTTCAGTATTTTATATATACAGCACATCTCAATTCTAATATACCACATTTTAAATGCTTAATAGCCACAAGTGGCTAGTGCTGAGACACACTTATTTGAGAAGTTCTTATTTCAACTGGCTGGCATGACCAAACAAGAGCAAAGGACTCTCAGTTTCCAAGTCAACTGCACTTCCCTAATAGCATATAGGATTAAGCAGGTTCTTCTTGGTAGCATATGAAGGCTTGACCTCCATTCAAATAACCCATTTGACTGATGGAACGAACACACTTGTTTGCTTTCACACCTTACTTAAACTGTACTCAAAGACAAGAAAGGGACAGGGGGACCACATAAATCTGCAAGAATTAAGAGCAGAGAACAGACTAGGACCCACTTTGTTCTATAACATCAGGAACCAGACTTACACATCTCACTCACTTTTGTCTCTCCCACCTTCCAGCCAGGAAATTGGTGGGAACTTCTCAGGGGAACTGCCTAAGAGACAGCTGGTTGTCCACACACCAAACCCATCACCCTATGGTGAAGACTACCAAAACCAAGATGCTCCACCCACATGCTCTGAGTTTTCATCTGTTTCTAAGTGCCTGAAGCTTAAATATTCCTCTATTCTCAAGCATTTACTGAGAAGCTACTATGTGCAGGGCACCATTCTAAGCACTGGGGATACAGCAATGAACAAAACAAAGTCTGTCTCTCTCAAGGAGCTTATATTCTAAAAGGGAAATAGACAATAAACAAATGCAAAATACAGAAGAGAAGTAGAAATAAAACAGGGAAGAGGGATAGAGTATAAGGGAAGGGAGAAGGAATGCTGTTTTAACCAGGCAGGTCAGAGATTTGAGCAGAGGCCAAAAGGGAGGGAGAAAACCACACAGATGTCTGCAAAGAATTTCTTAAGCAGATAATTTCTTAAGAATTTCTTAAGCAGAGAGAAAAGCAAATATAAAACCCCTGAAAGGAGAGCACATTTGGCCGACTGGAAGTTCACCTGGAGCGAAATGAGTGGCACAGAATAATGAGGAGTAACGTCAGAGAGAAGTGGACCAGAAGACAGGCCTGGAAGACTCTAGTTAAAGACTGAATTTTTATTTCAGGTGAAATGGTAAGCCGTGAGAAGAAAAGTGACATTATTTGACTTATGCTGTAAAAGAAACCCTTTACTAGTTGTCTGAAGAAATGACTTGTGGGGCAGTGTGAGTCAAAGCAGAGAGGTCACTTAGGAGGCTATTAGAATCATCCAAGCAAGACATAAAGGTAGCCTGACAAAGGGAGGAAGAAGTGAGAAGGGGTGAGATTTGGGTAATGCTTTTAATAATTTCAATTATTTTTAAAATATCAAAAATTTAAAAACAGTACAAAAAGTAACCACATATTCTTTACCAGGTTCACCTATTTACCTGCTGTCAACATTTTACTGCTGACACACGCACACATACACACACACACAATTTCTGAATCACCTGAAGGTAAGTTTCATATATGATGACTCTTTATCCCTAAATACTTTGGTACTTCTTAAAAATGCAACATTCTCTTACATAATTACAGTACAGTTATCAACTTCAGTAAATTTAACATGATCTGTGGTGTTGGAGAAGACTCTTGAGAGTCCTTTGGACTGCAAGGAGATCAAACCAGTCAATCCTAAAGTAAATCAGTCCTGAATATTCATTGGAAGGATTAATGCTGAAGCTGAAACTCCAATACTTTGGCCACCTGATGTGAAGAACTGACTCACTGGAAAAGCCCTGATGCTGGGAAAGATTGAAGGCAGGAGGAGAAAGGGATTTCAGAGGATGAGATTGTTGGATGGCATCACCAACTCAATGGACGATAGTTTGAGCAAGCTCTGGGAGTTGGTGATAGACTGGGAAGCCTGGTGTGCTGCAGTCCATGGGGTTGCAAAGAGTTGGACACAACTGAGCGACTGAACTGAACATATTACCATTTGTACTCCAATTATACCAACTGACCCAAAAATGTCCTAGAATTTTGATCCCCTCCATTTCAGGATCCAGTGTAGGATGAGATACTGTATTTAGTGTCAGTCTCTTTAGGTTCATTTGAAGTGAAAGTGAAAGTCAGTCATGTCCAACTCTTTGGGACTCCATGAACTATACAGTCCATGGAATTCTCTAGGCCAGAATACTGGAGTGGATAGCCTTTCCCTTCTCCAGGCGATCTTTCCAACACAAGGATCAATTGCAGGTCTCCTGCATTGCAGGCAGATTCTCTGCCAGCTGAGCCACAAGGGAAGCCCAAGAATACTGGAGTGGGTAGCCTATCCCTTCTCTAACAGATCTTCCAGATCCAGGAATCAAACCAGGTTCTCCTGCATTGCAGGCAGATTCTTTACCAACTGAGCTATCTTTACTCTGGGACATTTCCAAAACGTATATGACATTAACGTTCTTAAAGAATAAAGTCACCTCTCTCCATTTTAAAATTAGAATTTTCCTCCTGTTGGATTTACCTGAACTTCATGATTAGATTCAGGTTATATACTCCCCGTGATACATGGGGAGTGATACAATGTTGTGATCTTCTCAGGTATCACGTCTGGAGGCACCGAGTGTCCATCTGTCCCTCCCTGGTGCTGTTAATTTGATCACCCGGTCAAGGTACTGCCTAGTTTCTACACTGTACTACTTATGTTACTTGTTTTGCCTTACCACTGAAATATTTAAGACCACACAAATATTCTACTCCTTAACAAAATTTCCCCCTATATGGGTGATCTTCCTTGCCTGATCCAGTTTTAACCATGATGACTGCAAAATGATGATTTTCCAACTCCAGCATTCTTTCCACATTTACTCACTTGCCTCTGCATTCTACTGTAAGAGTCCTCCCTCTTCAGCCATTCATGTACCTCTGTCATTCAATTATCAGTGTGAATTCATAAATTCTGATTTTTTCCAATGGGTTTGTAATTCATTACTGTACTTAACTGTTTTGTTGCTCAAGCTGTCCCAGATGTGGCAAGCAGGAGCTTTTCAAACTGGCTCCTATGTTCTTGTGATTTGTCCCCGTCATCTTTTTCAGCACCTCCCCACCTCCTGGCATAACAAAGCACTCCAGGATCAACTTGTACCTACTCTGCCCACCCTGGAATCATCCATTTCTCCAAGGTGCTCAGTTCTTTTAGTGAACAATGGGACTGGAGTGGGGACCTGGGTACTAGTTGTGCACACTAATACTGTGATACATTTGTTTCTTGGCACTTTTAGATTCTAATTAAAGGGCCAACTGATGTTGCTCATGGAGTGAAAATGAGCTATAAAAGAAAAAGAAAAATCAATGGTTACTTCAGAGTTTCTGGCTTAAGCTACCAGATGAGTGATGTTGGCCAACATTAAAACGAAGAAGAAAAAGTTTACAGAGGAAAATCAAGAATTCCATTTTGCATGTGCTCATCTCGGACTCCCTTCTTAAATATCCAAGTGGAGGCATTCAGCAGGAAATTGGATGAGTCCAGAACTCAGGAGAGAAGCTCAAGATGATGATATAAATTTGGGAAAAATCAGTATAATACTTAAAGTCATGGGACTAAATGAATGAAAAGATAGGGGTCACCAGACATTTGATGACAGACCAACATAAATGGAAATATATATAATCCAGAAGAAAAAACAATCCTGGTAGCAGATGAAAACTTAAAGGGAAACAAAAGAAAATCTAAAATATCCTCAGTGATATCCTTAGAGATAGAAGACCTATATCAGTGAAACAAAAGAAGGGAAGGAAGAGAAAAAAAATCAGTCCAAAGCCACTAGGCAGGGGTGAGTAAGGCAGATGTCTGGAAGGAGGTGGGGAAGGAAGCACACCTAACGCAGGGTTGGCAGATCCCAAAGGGGACCTTGGAGAATATCTTCACAGATACCAACGGTGGCCTAGTGTGGGCTGTGGGAGCCTGAACAGGGTGACGAGAACATTCATGGGGTTGAGGGAGCAGTATTCTGGGGTACTAGCTAGAGCCTCAGAAGCGAAAGAAGGTCATCCCAGCAGAGGGTGAAGGCATAAGACTGGGGAGAAGAGGCAAACAGTGACAAGAAGTTAGTTATAATCAGGGAGGACTGATCTTCTAATAATGACATATATTGAATTAACAGAAGCCAGGTTTCTCACTGTCAAAGAAGAGAGCCACAAACATGGAACAGGAGAAAATTATAACTTTGTTGTGCTGAAACGGATTCATGGTTTATAGACAGGGATTTAAAATTCTCCTGAAAGTGTGTGTATGTATGTAGACATGCTGTGTCTGTCTGTCTGTGTGTGTATTCTTTAGGACTTTGGGGACTTAGGAGCATCAACACTCACTAGCAATGAGCATGCTTGTTTGCAATTCTTGGTTTCTAAATGCCATTCTCCACAAAAAGAAACCAGGGACACATAGAGAATATGGCTGATTCCAGGGCTGGGGGAAAAAAAAACAAACAAGCTGAGCTTGGAATATCTTGTGGATCAGAATGTAAGGAACCACTCAAAGAATAATGAATTCATGTCAAAAGAATACAGAAGACAGCTTGAAGGGCTCTCATTGACCATGAGAATTACAGAGACAATGGTTCCAACCTTCGTAAGTTGCTAACCAAATTGTATTCTCTGGGCATCTTGCTATATAGAAAAAAGAAATTGTGATTTGATAAAACAATCATAGTTGGGGTTTTCATTATTTGCACACACATAGGGTTTATTTCCTTTAGGATTGACTGGTTTGATCTCCTTGCAGTCCAAGGGACTCTCAAGAGTCTTCTCCAACACCACAGTTCAAAATCATCAATTCTTCGGTGCTTTGTTTTCTTTATGGTCCAACTCTCACATCCATACATGGCTACTGGAAAAACCACAGCTTTGACTAGATGGGCCTTTGTTGGGAAGGTAATGTCTCTGCTTTTAATATTCTGTCTAGGTTGGTCATAGCTTCTCTTCCATGGAGCAACCATCTCTTAATTTCATGGCTGCAGTCACCATCTGCAGTGATTTTGGAGCACAAGAAAATAAAGTCTGTCACTGTTTCCATTGTTTCCCTATCTATTTGCCATGAAGTGATGGGACTGGATGCCATGATCTAAGTTTTTTTGAATGTTGAATTTTTAAGACACATAGGTTGACAGGGGTAGGAGGGATGACTGAAAGCCAGCAAGTCCTAGTACTGATTAGAAGGTTAAGAGACTAAGTAACTTTAGACTGATACTCATTAAAATAATAGAATGTGAAACTCTTTAAGTTTGTATATGGAAAAGAATAAAGCAAACCCAGTCAATTAAAAGAGTCATGTGATTAGGCTATACCTGTAATGTTTTACTCCTTTAAAAAATCTGAAGCAAATATGACTACATGTATTACTTTGATAAAGCTGAGTGTGTGGGACATGGCTGTTCATTTCATTACTAATTTTCTTATGCTTTCAATAGACCATAAAACATTTCTAACTTTAAATGGTCAATTGAGAAGCTACTGGACAGGACTTCTCTAGCAAACCTAAGATATGAATCTCACATTTATCATCTGAACGATTTAACCACCAGCTATGCGAGAGTCTTAAAAATTCAACATTCAAAAAAACTTAGATCATGGCATCCAGTCCCATCACTTCATGGCAAATAGATAGGGAAACAATGGAAACAGTGACAGACTTTATTTTCTTGTGCTCCAAAACCACTGCAGATGGTGACTGCAGCCATGAAATTAAGAGATGGTTGCTCCATGGAAGAGAAGCTATGACCAACCTAGACAGAATATTAAAAGCAGAGACATTACCTTCCCAACAAAGGCCCATCTAGTCAAAGCTGTGGTTTTTCCAGTAGCCATGTATGGATGTGAGAGTTGGACCATAAAGAAAACAAAGCACCGAAGAATTGATGATTTTGAACTGTGGTGTTGGAGAAGACTCTTGAGAGTCCCTTGGACTGCAAGGAGATCAAACCAGTCAATCCTAAAGGAAATAAACCCTGAATATTCATTGGAAGGACTGATGCTAAAGCTGAAGCTCCAATACTTTGGCCACCTGATACAAAAAGCCGACTCATTAGAAAAGACCCTGATGCTGGGAAAGATTGAGGGCAGGAGGAGAAGGAAATGACAAGAGGATGACATGGTTGGATGGCATCACCAACTCAATGGACGTAAGTTTGAGCAAGCTCCAGGAGTTGGCGATGGACAGGGAAGCCTCATGTGCTACAGACCATGTGGTCACAAAGAGTCAGACACAACTGAGTGACTGAAGTGAACTAAAATGAAGCAAGAGTCTACGGAATCAATAAAGAGGTGGAGGCAATGCTAGCTAGTTTAAGTAGAAGAGGGATTAAGGAAAGATATGGAAGTTATAGAATTCCCAAGAGGACCTGATGCCTATGTAAACTGCAACAACACCACCCAAATCCTCATTCATGACTGCTACTAGGCAGCAGATCCATGGCTCACATCTTGGGAGCTGAGGATTCTGCCATGTTACACCCTCCACCATTTGCTACCCATGAAGGCCAGTCTCTGTGCCAGCACTCCCTTCATTAGGAACAGATTCCAAACTGCACCATGTTCTTCACACTTTTCTCTCTGAAACTCAAGTAATTGCATCTGACTGTTTGAGTCTGAATCATATGCCTGAGCCCTGGCTATTACAAAGATAAAGAAACTTTCTGGCTTGGGAATACAGACCCAAAAGTAGGATTTCCCCCATACAGGACAGCCATTCAAAATGCTGAGTAACTACATATTTTTTAAAAATCCAAAAAGTCCACTATAGTCTAAGATCACTGAAAATTGGCCTAAGAGGTCTACTTAACACAAGAAAACACTTAGGCATAGTCAGGATGAAGATCACAGACCTCACAGGTTCAGAAGGTTACATTTATGGTTTACTGGACACTATAAAGGGCTACTTACCCTCTCCTCCACCATCTCTTTCACACACACACACACACACACACACACACATAC
This sequence comes from Oryx dammah, assembly GCF_014754425.2. Lineage (NCBI taxonomy): Eukaryota > Metazoa > Chordata > Mammalia > Artiodactyla > Bovidae > Oryx > Oryx dammah. Next base: position 95,458,468 of record NW_024070209.1, on the reverse strand, counting down.
GATGCATGTTATCTACTCATCCCTGCCCATCAGCTTAAAGTTACATCATAAAATATATTCTTTGAACAAATTGTCTTTTAAAGTATAAATCCCTTGAGAACTGTAAAACATTAACCTGACATCAGTCAATAGTAAGTTAGTATAGAGTACTCACCTCTCAGAGACAAACACTAAAAAAGTGGAAAGCTTTATAAAAGCAAAGAGAAGGAAGTGATGATTAGGGGATGCATATGATTATCAAAACAAGTATTACAACAGAACTAACTGTATTTTTTATAATTCTTCTTTCATAAAGTAACCAAGTTTTTTTGTCCATTTCTCTATTTAGTTGTCTTTTTCTTAATAAAATGAAGGAATTCTTTATACATATATACACATACACAGATATAGATATATCCTAATATTAACTACAATGATCTACACTGCAGTATCTTTTCCTACCCTGAGGCTTATACTTTCGTTTTCTTTATGGTTTACATTCTTCATTTTAATGTAACTGATTTGATCTTTTTCTTTTAGATGTGATTTTTGTGTTATGTTTAAAAGAGATCTTTCCCTACTCCGAGGTCACAGATAAAACTATATTTGCCTTTTTCCTTGGTTTTTAATTGAGGCAGTAATTGTCTTTAAGAATATGAAGAACTTAGATTATCCTCAGAAGTACAGTTGCATTATAGAACCAAACAGCTATATAGAAAATAGCTAGGACCACAGGATTTTTTTCCCCCAAAACAAATCAGTATCAAGATGAAAAATAATATAAAAATAACTTATCAAATGTCAGTCTGTACCACATCTTCCCATCCAAAAAATAAAATTTTAATGAAGTGCCTCTCAAAAGTAAAATAATTATAATCAATCTGCAGTTGTGAACTACCTACTTACTAAAATTTACTTGTAACCCCCAAATCAATCGTCAGGTTCGTCAGCAGTCATTTGCAGATATGCATATGTGCAGAGTGGAGAAAACTTTGAGCTCCCGGATGTGCATGTTCTCAGCTGAGGTTGAACAGGGCAATGTTCTGTCTTTTTGTCTCAGCAAGAGTCCTTTTTGTAGTTTACTTAGTGCCATGTTTTCACATTTTTTTGCTTTTTGTTGGTGATTTCATTATTTTAAATGACCCCCAACCAAAGTCCTAAAATGCTGAATAGTGTTCCTAAGTAGGAGAACAATGTGAGGAGCTTTACAGAGGAAATATGTGTATCAGAAAAGTTTAGGGCTTCCCTGGTAGCTCAGTGATAAAGAATCCACCTGTCAATTCAAGAGACATGGGTTCTGTGCCTTATCTGGGAAGATTCCACACACCGCGGAGAAACTAAGCCTACGTGCCTATGCTCTAGAGCCTGGGAGCCACATCTGCTGAGCCCACATGCTGCAACTACTGAAGCCCATGCACCCTAGCCTCAATGCTCTGCAACAAGAGAAGCCCACAGACCACAACGAGAGAGTAGCCTCCGCTTGCTGCAACCAGAGAAAAGCCCACACAACAACAAAGAACCAGCACAGCCATAAATAAATAATTTTTTTTTAATTTTATTTAGGCAAGAGTCATAGTCCTGTTGGCCATGAGTTCAATATTAGTGAATTGACAATATATATTAAATAGAGGTTTTTAAAGAGAACCTGGGTCTCCCGCATGGTAAAGCGTCTGTCTACAATGCGGGAGACCTGGGTTCGATCCCTGGGTTGGGAAGATCCCCTGGAGAAGGAAATGGCAATCCACTCCAGGACTATTGCCTGGAAAATCCCATGGACAGAGGAGCCTGGTAGGCTACAGTCCATGCGGTCGCAAAGAGTTGGACACGACTGAGCGACTTCACTTTCACTTTATTATTTTTTTTTCTTTTTTTTTTTCACTTTCACTTTAAACAGAAATACACGTACAACAAAGTTATGTACTGATGGGATGAAAAAGGTATGACCAGAGATTCACAGGAATCTAACCCTATATTTTCCCTAGGAGCAATGGTTCAGAATTCACTAATTCAGTGTTCAAGGAAACGTTATGGAACATAACTTTCATGAACAATGAAAATGGATTGTAACTTTAAAGTTGCAGAAAGTAACTTAGGATTCTTAGGATCTTAGGATCCTAACTACTAGGATTCTGTCAAGCAACAGCTGTTTAGATTTTCCATTGGAAAAATGTTAAAACGGTAGACTACCAAAACAAGGCTTGAAAGTAAATATTGTATGATTTATCACCATTCAGAATCTCCCATTTTGTCTTGAAGGTCAGGAAAGTACTTTATCTATATCTGTACTTTATCTAGACTTGATCCGTAAGTAGACTTTATTTACATACCCAGAAATGAGATGTAATAACTCAATGTATAAAACACTGATATATAAAGCAGAACAGAAGTATATTAATTATTTTAAAAAAGAAATGTCTCTCTTAACATACTAATATTTCATACTTGGGGAGCTTCAGTCTATCATAGTATCAAGATACTTGAGATATCAAATTAATAATAAAAAACTCAACTGATAAGCACAGAACTAGATAGTAGTGAAGGATATTTAATAATGAAAACAGTCTGATGAACTATCCCTGCCCTACAATAAAAACACATTTCTAATAATAATAATAATCTAGCTTATTTATTAAGAACTAATTAGATACTGATAAATTAATTTGATCATGTAAGCCTTACAACAACCCTAAGGTAGGTAACACACTATTAAACAGTTTAGACTAGGAACTTGAGTTAAGAGAGGTTTAAGAACTTACTAAAAGTCATGCCTTTAGAACTCTTCACAGGCTTCCCACTGTTCTTCGGAATAAAATTCAAATTCTTCACTAGGCCCCGAAGCCCCTGTGTGATCATGCTCCTATTCATCTCCCAACCTCACTACCACCATTCCCTCCTCACACATTATGCTCCAGTCACCCATGCATCCATTCTGTTCCTCAAACACAGTAAATCCTTTCCCACACGCAGGCCTATGCATTTGTTGGTCCTTATTCCTAGAATGCTTTTCTCCTGGCTCTTTTGAACCCTGCTCATTCTAACTATCCCAGTCTCAGTCAAATGATACCACTTCAAAAATATCTTCTTTGAATAATCTATCTAAAGTGATCTCATCTAATATCTCTTTTATCATTCCATTCATTTCATGCATAGCACCTCATACAATCATTCATTTGATTTTGTCAATTTCCCCAGAAGCATGCAAAAGCTCAGTTAAGAAGCAGATTATCTGATTTATAGGCTTCCCTGATGGCTCAGCTTATAAAGAATCCACCTGCAATGCATTAGACTCCAGTTCAATTCCTGGGTCGGGAAGATCCCCTGGAGAAGGGATAGGCTACCCACTCCAGTGTTCTTGGGCTTCCCTTGTGACTCAGCTGGTAAAGAATCCACCTGCTATGTGGGAGACCTGGGTTCAATCCCTGGGTTGGGAAGATCCCCCTGGAGAAGGGAAAGGCTATCCATTCCAGTATTCTTGCCTGGAGAATCCCATGGACTGTATAGTCCATAGGGTCGCAAAGAGTCGGACATGACTGAGCAACTTTCATTTTTACTAACTGATTTATTTATTGCTAGCACAGTGCCTGGCACACAAATTGGTATCAAGATTTTCTCAAATAAGTAACTAGAATGAATCATCACTTAGCAGAAGAGATTCAAAGATTTAATGGAGGGCTTTCCTGGTGGTTCAGTGGTAAGAATCGACCTGCCAGTGCAGGGGACACAGGTTCAATCCCCAGTCTAGGAAGATCCTACATGCCAAAGAGAAACTAAGCCCGTGTGCCACAACTACTGAGCCTGTGCTCTAGAGCCCAAGAACTGAAACTACTGAGCCCACCTGCTGCAACTTCATGTGCAAATTCACGTTCCTATTTTGAAGGCTGACCAATAATTTTTTTCCTTTTACTGTAAAAAACATTGGTGGAAAAACTGATGAAATTTGAATAAGGCCTACAGATTAGATAAAAAATATTATACCACTGTTAATTTCCTGATTTTAATAATGATATTATAGTTATAAAAGAGTATCTTTGTCTTTAGAAAATATACACTTAAGTTTTCAGTGTCAACAGAGCATCACATCACAACTTACATACAGTTCAGAAGAAAACATTCTGATTAAGCATATTCATTTATATCTCTGTCCTTTAGTATATTTTATATATGTGTATAGATACAAAGATAGAAAGGGAGGAAGAGAGAAAACAAAACTTAAAAAAAAAAAAGAAGGGTATGTGAGCTCAAAAGAAGTCATCTGGAAGAACACATGCCTGCTATAAGGGAAAATGCTCTTTATATTTTCAAATATAAAGAGATGGAATATAAGAAAACATATTATACAATAACATACATCACTAATTTTATTATGAGGAGAGAAATTTCTGCAACAAACCTTTATCAGGAATAGCAGTTTCTCTTATGTTTGTAATTTTTATGGTCTTTTGTTAACAGTAGAGAAAACTATGGTAAGAAATAAATCAATACTCAACTAAATATATCAACACAACTAAATAAATCAGTTTGGAGATCATTTTCAAAGGAAATCCTTTTACTTGGCTATTCTCAAAACTGCTTTTTAAAAAAGGAAGCAGGATAAACAACAAGGTCCCACTGTATAGCACAGGGAACTATATTCAATATCCTATAATAAACCATAATGGAAAGGAATATGTATGTATATGCATATACATGTATATGTGTGACAGAATCATTTTGCTGAACAGCAGAAATTAACACAACATTGTAAATCAACTATACTTCAATAAAATACATTTTAGAAAAAAAATTAAATTTAAATAAGGAAGCAGAGTTGTAGGCAGGAAAAACAGAACGATTTGAAAATTCTTCTTACGCTAGAATAAAGTGCTGTATCTCGTGTAGACAGATACACCAACGGAATTTTGCTGACTGAAGACACAGCAGCCTAATTCAGCAGCCTGAAGCCTGGAAAAAATGTTGGAAGGATGCAAACAGAGAGGTACTTTAAAATAGAAACACATTCAAAGTATTTTATCGTTCATATTAATCTAACATCAATATATGCAAAATTTATTTTAGCTAGCTCAAAAGGAAATAGAAGGATCTGTGTAAATTTAATTCAACAAATATTCACTGAATGCTTATATTAATTCCTGGTGCTCAGATTAGTGTTTCTGCTAAAACCTTTAAATGAAAGAAAGGATAAAACTTACATGCTGAAATGATTACTATTAGTAAACATCCCATGAAACTAGAAAAAAACATTTCCCCAGGAGAGAACCATTCTCCAATAGCAGCAGCCATTTCAACCAGTTTGTTTCACAGAGGCACTGGGGTGGTGCTGGTTAACAGACTTGTGTTTAGAATACCAGATGTACCGGCTTCTAGAGTTTTCCATGTAGTAAGTTACTAAATCGGTATACAAATACAAATGTGTTTTACTGGCATGATTAACTTCTAGAATATATTATTAATACTTCAGTTTATAAGACTATACATTAAAGAATTGCTTTCTGGATCAACATTACAATACAAGGCCTGTCAAGAATTTCTTAGCAGAATATATACCACCAAAGGGTTCACCTAAATAACTACTTATACCCTACTTCATTCCATGAGGAACTAGAGATATTAACAGGAACCTGTAAACAGCTTAATTTAGCTTTTTCTCATTATCTACATGTCCAAGCTCTTTTACTGGTATCACCCCTTATTTATCTTTTCAATATAAATTTCTGTGATGCTTCTTCAAAGTGGAATAGATCTATCAGAAAACATCACTGAGTCCATTGTTAAAACAGAAACCAAATACCATATTGTTAAGATCTGGTGGTCTATTATTACAGCTTTAACCTCAAATATCTTGCAACATTTAGTACTATAATTGTTATTACTGTTGTAACAGTACTTGGAGCTAACAATGACAATGATAATAAATATCACTGAAACAATGGAATTACGTGATTTGTGAAGCTTTGCCTTCCAAGAAGGAATCGAGAAAAATAAACTGAATGTATACATCCCAGAAAATAAAGTGATAAACATTAAACAAAATTGAATGTAATGAGTATAATTCTCCATGATTTAAAAAGTTGTTAAAACTCACTTCTATGGGTCAAAGATGTTATAAACACATAGAAAATTACTAATTTCTAGCTCATGACACTTCTATCCTATACACTTGATTATATATGCCTTTCAAAATGGAGAATTATCTGCTAACACTCAGCCTACCCTGCATGTATGCATTTAATTATATCCATGCCCAGGAAAAGAAAATCTTGCCTACCCTATAACGCTTCAAGATGACCCAGTAACGAAAACAGATTGCAGGTAGTGAAACAATATTTTAGAGGGGGAAAATGTTCACAATTAGTAATGTGAACATTACAAGCCCTTCCTAAGGCAGAACAACTCCTTTATTTTTTAAATTAATGTTCCTTCTGGTCATCTACATTTTGTATCATGATCTAAAATGTATTGTCTTAATATGAAAAAAAAAAAAAGAAATAATCAAAACATGTAAGCTGGGGCCAAAAGGTGATTTAATATCAGTATGGAGATGTGTAGTATCAGATAAACAACTGGAAATACCTTAGGAAATAAAAAATCTAAATGTAACTATATTAAGTATTTTTAGGAATGGAAATAAAACCTTAGAAGAGTAAAGTGAGTTCCAGTAGTCATTCTTTTTTTCTGACTGTACCACAAAGATTGTGGGATCTAAGTTTCCCAACAAGGGATCCAATCCGTATCCCCTACAGTGGAAGGACAGAGTCCTAACTACTGGATGACCACTAGTCCCCCCAATCGTCATTTTTTAAAGTTAATACTAAAGCATTACAAAGGTATATCTTATTTATAATAATCTAGTTAAACAATTTGGGGTTTTTTTTTTTCCTTAAGATGGCAGTTAATTTCATTAGAAAAGAACAAAAACCTATTTGTTTAGTTATATCCAAACATGACTTTTAAGAATCCATTAACTACCACAGCTGCCACGGTAAATTCATATGTATTGCCAGGAACACATAAAGTCATGATATAAGAGAACATTAGAAAATGAAGAAAATGTATTAAAGTTTCTGTTTTTGTGGAGCTAATTTTTTCACCTCTTCCATCCCTTCATACCCTTTACCCTCAAGAAGTTTCCAGAACCCAAAGAAATTTATTTCGGAAATATCTGTTGAAAAACAAATCAAATATAAACGACTGCCACACTATTCTGAAGGTTTTTGTTTTGTTTTATTTTTGTTTGTTTTGAAAGAAGTGGGGAAATGGGAATAAGAGAAGGGAAAGACACAAAGTGCTAACTTTAACACCAAGGGGATGGTTGGGGGAGCAAGAAGTTAGTGTAATTTATAAGTGGTATCAATTCTGGCTTAGAATATAAATTTCACTAATGAAGACTTTGAGAACTTGTGTATAATTATAGACAAATGTATTAACAATCTTTTGAAACTCCATGGGAGTAAAAGACCCATCAGTGTATTTCATAATCCTAGATTTAAACAGCTTTTCTAACAAGCTGTCTGGGTAATTACTAAGCTATCTAAGAATTACTGTGAACTTTGTACCTTTTTAGTTCACTGACAGATGACTATTTGTTATTAGCTCAAATAATAATAATGTATTAAAATGCTTGTTTAATATACAGAAACATATGTTTGCATTTAGACTACAATGAACTTTGTTCCCCAGAAATATATTGTGAAAAGTCACACAGAAATCTGTGAATCAGCAGCAGGGCCAACAAAGTGAAATTAGCTGCTATTTCTCTTCAAGTGTGTGATAAACAAAGCTACCTAATGCCTGGATGTGTATTTTGGAAGAACATTTCTTGATTCTACAGAAAAAAATTGTTGCTGTTTTCATCTTAATGCTTTGTGATCTCTTACATACCTACAACTGGAAAAGAAAGCATATTAAACTCTCCTTAAGAATTCCTGATCTTTGCAAATGTGGTTAAGTGTGCTGATCTGATTTTCTAAAAATTAAATAACTCACCTTGAGTAGAGGTAAAGTAACTAACAAACCAAACGAGCTATCAACAAATTCTAAAGGAGGACATTCTGGAAACTAAAGCAACTTTAATCAGAGAAAAGTTCAACCAGAAGGAATTCTTGTGTCTTTGGTGTGTCATTTAGAGCATGTAACTAATTCCAGCAGGTAAAGATCTTGTTAAAAAAAATATTTATTGATTAAATAATTTAGATGTTACTGGAAACTTCTGACTCATTTCAAAACTCTACAGTTTACTCTAAGCCCTTAAAGTAGAATCCAGCCTCTTTAATGTGTTGGTTATTTAATTTCAAGGCTTATTTTATGAATTTTTCTTTTGACATTAAATATTAATATCTCATAACATTTTTCTTAGTCACTATATTATTGTAATTCTATTAATTAAAAATATGAGCAGAAATAAGAGGCAAATGAATGGCTGTTAGCATAATGGTAATAGGAGGTTTTCAACTAAGAATTATTGGGGGGTTGGTTACCATATTAATTAGGTAATCTCTGTCATTTGTAAACAACACTCAGTGTAAACACACTAAATCTAAACTTTTAAATATAGTAAACCTAAATATAAGAATGTACTGGTGCAAGTTAGAGATTGTACATAAAATAACTATGCAATTCTCTTTAAACATAGCCTTTCACAGCATTACACACAGTTAAGAACTTAACTAATGCTTTCTGGTGTTGGTTAATCAAGAAAATCTCTTTGGAATAGATGGACTTAAGTTATGATTTAAAGAAGGAAATAACAGGCAGATAGGAAGAAAACTATTCCCTATATTAGACCTTACAGCCTCCCAACCACCAACAATATATCTCTTTTCTTAGCCATAGGATACCCACTCACAAGTCTTTACAACATTCATGGTGGTGGTAAGGAACAATTTAATACAGCAGCCCACCCCACAGAAAATTTCCACTCAACTTTAAAGGCTTGTCATATCTGTCCCATCAATTGGTGAGAAGAGATGAAAATGGATTCTCAAGAGCAATAGGCTTAATGCACTACCCCTGAGGTAGTAAACCACCCCACTTAGTGTAAATAGTTTTGAAACCAGGTGATATAAGTATAAGATCCATTTCTCATCTGTAAAAGCAAAGGCTAAAGCATATTAACTGCTATGGCTTCAAACCATCAGTAAAGCTAACACACCAGGAGAAAAAGGTAAAGTTCCACTATCGGTTGCTCTGGACTCTAACCCTGGGCAGGGAAACAAATATGTGCCAAGTCCAGTTGTCAATTTTAATTTGAGTTATTCCCACACTAACCATATTTTCACTATATATTACTAACTATATAACCACAAGTAAAAGAAATGAGCATTTAGAACATTACAGAAGCACAAACTGGACTTTACAGCTTAAGAATCAAGGCTGAAATTAAGACAATCCAGAATATGCAAGAAGACTCTCAGTATTTCATATTAAAAACAGTGAAGATGCAAACTTTCAACAGCTGCTCACTATATGTACAAATGCCATGTTTTCATATCTCTCATAACATAAGCTCAAATATAATGCTTAGAAGTGACAGCTCTTCAGCAAATCAGTTTTTAATTGCTTTATGACTTCATAAAGGCTTATTTTACATTTTTTAAAGTTTATTTTTTAAATTCTCATTAGCATTAAAAATAGAAATTATATTGTTATTAATGGTCTGTAGTCTCACAGTATCAATGCCAGTGAATAATTCCACTGGGTAAAGCCCTCTGTTAACATACTATGGGATCTGATAAAGATAAAGGTTTCTTTATGGGAATCATGGTAGTTTACATGCTGTATATGACTGTTTGGGTACATATTAATACAAGGCTCTGAGGACTAAAGGATTTAGTAAAACTGGAATTATTTATTTTACAGGTTAACTTTAGAGCATATGCTTCCATCAGAAAGAATACAATAGCAGTAAAAAGGAATAGCCAAACCTCTTTTCCTAAACTCTAAATCTAAACATTTTTTCAGCTGACAAATCATTCTCCATACAGGTCTGAAGATAACACTAGCTAGGTGCTATATGTGAAAACATTACAAATCAGAAGAACAACACCGATATTTTCTCTTTGTTAAGATACTTAGATCTTATTACAACATAATACACCTCAGAACACATTTCAATCCTGCACAGGTTTTTACCTGGGACCATACCAAAGGGGTTTTCATTTACAAGTAACCATCATCTAGAAAATGCTTCTGGAGCACAGGCACAAAGAACAGAATTATAATGGGGCTTGTACACATAAGGGATGTAGCCATAGAAGCAATATTACAAGAGTTCCTTTAGAGTGAGGATGAATCCAGTGGCTGCTGTTTGTACACTACCATTAGTAAGACTGCTCTGCCGGAGGCAGAAAAGTTGGTAAGTGAATGTATCAATACTGAATTCAGTCAGTGTTGCCTTCAAAATGTAATGCCTCATTCAGTGCAAACATTAGGAAGAGGCTAATGGAAGGGTTTTCTAGCCAGCTAGATTGAACACAACATGAGGTCCTCCCTTGGTATACACAGTGAACAGTGTTTAATTCTGCCTTCTGGTTGCCCAACACTGCTATCTTTAGAATGAGAGGGTGGGAAAGACTCTGGGTTTTGCTTTGTTTTATCAATTTATAGAGCAGCAACAACAACAACAACAAAATACCCATAGGACCTCTATTTCCTTTTCACAGACCAAACATAACCCTCGCAAAAGGCATAAATGGGTAATTATAATAGCTTAGAGTACTTATCTGTTATTTTATCCTCAGATCTTTTTTTCTTATAAATTAAAAATGGTGACATAGGGAAAACTAAAATATTGTCTTCTCATAGTACTATATGAGCAATCATTCAATAACAGAAACTAAGCAGTACCTAAAAGTCAGCTTTCCATTTTTTTTTTCCTTTTACCTACCTCAGTTCAAGAAAGATTCTTAGTACTAAAATTTTGTTGTTGCCCAAAGAGGCAATCTGCCCTAGGACTATGCTTCTCCAACTTTAATGTGTATGTGATCACCTGGAATACTTGTTAAAATACAATTTCTGATTCAGTATGTCTGGGGGGTGGGGCATGATATCCTACAGTTCTAAGCTCTCAGGTGACGGCCATCCTACCAGTCCGCAGAGCACATTTTTGAGTAGCAAGTACCTCACAAACACAGGAGTAAAAAATATGTTTTTTTTAATCTCCTGCCGCTCTAACATTTCCACACTTTAAATTTCTTTTATTCAATTTCTCCAGGCTTTAATTTCCTCAGTTGTAAAATGAAGAATTCATATACACAGATTTTGGTAAGAAAGCATTATGGGTGCATGCTAAGTCACTTCAGTTGTGTCCAACTCTGTGCGACTCTATGGACTACAGCCCACCAGGCTCCGCAGTCCATGGGATTCTCCAAGCAAGAATACTGGAATGGGTTGTTGTGCCCTCCTCCAGAGGACTCTCCCAACTCAGGGATTGAACTTGCATCTCTTACATCTACCTGCATTGGCAAGTGAGTTCTTCATCACCAGCACCACCTGGAAAGCCCATAAGCATTATAGTAAAAATTTAAAACCCTATCATACTATGAAGTCAAGTGACAGGTACATGAAAGTCTATTACACTGTTCTCTCTAGTTTGTACATGTTTTAGATATTCATAATAGAAAGCTTTTTAAAATGTGATCACAAATTCCCTACAAGAACTGTTTCATTTTTCAAATATTTCTTTTAATATAGTGTCAAATTTTTAAAACTTCATCTAACAGGCACAAAGAAAAGTTTGGTGTTCACTATCTTAATTGTAGTGATAGAATCATAAGTACAAACACATCAAAACTTATCAAATTATAATTTTTAAATATACACAGTTTAAGTGAATTACACCTCAATAATTCTTATAAATAAATATAATAAAAAATTCATCTCCTCAATTTTTGTTTATGAAAAACAACAGTCTGAAATTCTCAATGATAAACCATTGTTCCCCATCACTGGGAGCTGTAACCTAAGGCTGGCCTTTGGAGTCTTGACATAAAGGACAATACTATAGTGCCCAAGTTACCAGTTTCCAATCAGAAAACTAAGAAACTCCTTAGTTTCAGTGGATCATGCCCATATCCTCACTCATTGATCACCAGCTATACAGAGCCTATGTCTGGCCACCTCCATTCTCATCTTCCTTCATCTCCCCACAATCCTCATCCTAACCATCTCGGAAAATTATCATTCTTCAAATAGTCATACCATGAAGGATCTATTTCATTGTAAATGCTGCTTCCTCTGTCAAAAATGTCCTTCTTACTCTTTTTCTGCAATTTAGACTTCTCTTTTTCCTTTGTGACAGAGCTCAAAATCAACTTTCTTTGTGAAGCTTTTCCTAACTTCTAGGCAATGATTCCTAGGCAATCATTTGTTCTGTCCTCTTTACTCCTAACTCCAGTGTTCTTTTCATACCTCTAGGATTCTAAATAAAATAGTCTACAAAATCAATCATGGTGCTCTGCCAATATATATTTATTTAACATATATATATATATATAATGTACATGTACTACTATTATTAGCTAGTATCTTGTGCAATGGTGTATGTACAATTTAAGGTGAGGTTTATTGTTTCAACAGCGGTAAATTATAAGGTATATAAAAACTGTAAAGATTATAATTAAATTATAAAATCACCTCTGTGCTTTTAATATTTTCACTGACTTCCCATCAAACATTATAGACCATAATTAATTTCCCCTCATGCACAGCTAAGAGCTAGAACCAAGAGTAGAAGGACCAGTCCTCCCATTTTCTTAACCCACCTGCATCATCTCTCTTATGTCAGTCCACGTGTTTCCTTGCAGATCTTTCTTAGATAATGCGTCCATTTCACCAGCATTTCATTAAGTTAGCTCTAAGTAACATAAACACACAAATACTCCCAACCAGTAACACAAGCTGGCAAGACACCAAAACAAACCGGGAACACCCATTATTGCTCCCCAATAACAAATACTTTATTTTTTTTTTTAACAAATACTTTAAAGTAATAAATAAGTCTGTAACACAAACCACCATGCCACTTTCTATTTTAAACATTAGTAAAGTTAAAATCTTATTTTTAGGAAAGTATACATTAGAACAGCCACCTCAGGAAAAGATTTCATAGCATCTTTAGTAAAGTTGACGATGTGTGCCCTATGAACCAGTTTGGTAGGCAGCCTCTTAAGAAGGCCTCACATGATCCCACCTCCTGTTATTCGTGATGAAATTCTAAGATTAGAGTACAAATACACTGTGGCTTCCACCTTAGATTCCCTCTCATTCACTCTGCTGGAAGCCAGCTGCCACTCAGCTGTAAGCTGCCCTATGGTGGCCATGTAGAGAGATGTCTCTGTCCAACAGTGAGTGAGGACCTAAGGCCTGCCAATAGCCATGTGACTGAGCAAGGAGGGAGATCTTCCCCCCGGGAAGCCTTGAGATGGCTGGAGATCTGCTGCCACCTGATTCTAATCTTGGCAGAGATTCTAACCCTGCTGCACCCAGTTAAGCTTTGCCTAGATGCTTAACACACAGAAACCGTGAGATGATAAATATTTGCTGTTTTAAGCTGCTAAGTTGTGAGTTGATTGCTTGTACAACAACTGATAACAGCTCAAAAAGATGTGGAAGGAACATTTATAACAGCACTTAAAGATAAGAAAAAATAGGGCAATTTAAGCACTCACCATCAGGAAAATTAAGAAAGAATAGTGATACAATGGAAAACTATGCAGCAGGAAAAATAAGTGAATTTGAACTAAATGAATCTGTGCCAAAAAATTTTTAAATCAATGTTGGATGGGAAAAAAAGCATATCACAGAAAGATAAGAATAGAATGAAACAATTTTATAAGGTTCAAAATATGCAACTTAAAAAAAAAAAAAAAAAAACTTGTGAATGAAGAACACCAAATTCAGTGTGGGCAGGAAGGAGAAAAGAGAAAGGGAGTGAAATTAGGGAAGAATACATAGTAAGCTTCCAGCTGCATTTGTAATATCTTATTTCTTAAAATAAATGCTATGTATATGGGTGTTGTATGTTATCTAACCCTTTCATATTGTCTGAAATATTTTGCATGAAAAAACTATAAAGAAAGTAAATACAGTGAAAAGGATACCTTTAAGTAGACGTTTTGATGGTTTCTGGACCATAACAATGGATTTGGGGATATGTCCCACGTGAGACCACTACTCTACTTTGACACAACACACTGTATCAGTGATCTATTTAGATGATTGTCTTGCCCCTTGGCTGTAAGGAACTCCAAGGTCAATAAAAAGCATCCAGTAAATGTTTTCAGAATAAATTAATGGTATGAAAAATGCTTATATGGGTTTCATTGTCCTAACTTAATAACTGCTTATTTCCAAATAAACTGACCATAGCTTTATCTCCATAGGAAATAACTATTTATCTAAGAAAAATTAACTTGGCAAAGCTGCACCCACTGTTGTTCACTACCTAATATTAATAGTTGTCCACATTCATTAAAAATGTTGGCGCAAAGCTCAATCTTCCTCTCCATCCCAAATCATGCTATTAGGCTGGCTTCAAGGAGAACATAAAAAATTCAACCAACATCTTAACATTACAGTTCTTTGACCACCTTAAAAATCAATAACCTTAAGCTCCATTTCACTTTGACTCATCAACTCCTAAGGCCATGTCCTAGACTTTAGCATTCGTCATCTGGAAGTGCTTATCTATGAAGTTAAAGTCAAATGCCTCACTCTAAAGCACAGTCGCTTACTCTGCCAGCCTCCTCAGTCCCTCTCTCCCACTCCACCTATTTCTACATCTGAGTCAATCTGAGCCTCAAATCCCTCTGCTTTAACTCTCTTACCTATTCACAATGGATTATAAAGCTGAATATTTTAACTATTCTTACAACAGAGCCCCATAATCCACTTCCCCACATCCTTCTCTCCCATCTGCCAAGAAAAAAACCCAAGTATATACTAGTGTTACAATCTATGTTTACTTTGTATCACCTTTTAATTATCATCCATCTCATTTCTCACTTCCTCTTTTCATTCAAATATCACCTTTATATTGAAACAATGATAAGGTTACCTTGTTTCAGTTTTGTCTGCTCATCATTCTCCTCTTTTGCAACTTTACCTTCTTAGCTTTCACTCAACCACAAACCCCTGGTTTTCCCTGTACTTTGTAACCGTTAGTTCTCTGCCTCCATCTCCTGAACCCTGATTATCTTAACCATTCATGCACTTTCCATAATACTTATTGTTCAGTCATTTAAGTCATGTCCGATTCTTTGTAACCCCATGGACTGCAGTATGCCAGGCTTCCCTGTCCTTCACTATCTCCCCATGTTTGCTCAAATTTAAGTCTATTGAGTCAGTGATGCCATCCAACCATCTCATCCTCTGTCACTCCCTTCTCCCAATTCCTATCTATAGCTCAGATCTCCTCCCTAAGAAAGAAAGATGCTGAGCTCTTGTATCTAACTGCCTGTAGAACAGGTAACAGGGCCTTCCGAAAGGTACCACAAGTTCAACATGCTCAAAACTCAACTGTCAGAATCAAATTCTTCAGAACTCTAAAACAATCAAGAGTTTACAGCAAACAAGCAAGCACTAAATCTAAACAAAACAAAACAAAAAAAATCCAGGTAACTTTAAAACGGCAGAAAACTTCACTACACTTTACTTTTCCTTGTTCTATCTCCAAACCTGGCTGAGAGGTGGTCTCAGAGACAGCAGTTTGTGATCCTAGCATAGGTCAATGGTCCCCTGGTTCTGGAGAAAGCAGAGATCTTAACCTCAGAGAACTGGGGGTTTTTTGACCTGTCTAGAATCTGCCTGCAATACGGGAGACTTGGGTTCGACCTCTGGGTTGGGAAGATTCCCTGGAGAAGGGAAAGGCTACCCACTCCAGTATTCTGGCCTAGAGAATTCCATGGACTGTATAGTCCATGGGGTTGCAAGGAGGCAGACACAACTGAGTGACCAACTTTCACTTACTCACATGCTGCCTGAAGGACTGATGCAAGGTGCTTATCTCTTTCATCTAACTCTTGGTGCAAAAAGAGACATTCCTTTAAAAACAAACAAAGGTGAGAAAAAAAGAGGGGGAGATAAAAACAAAGAACGCTTCTGCCTGCAGGGGCAAAAGATGATAGCTGAAGCAAACAATAGCAATAGAGCACTGAAAACCTGGGAGAAAAGGCAGGGGAGAGCACTTCGTGAAAAATTAGGGCATTCAAAAGCACCACACACACTAGAATTCAGAGGTCATGTGAACACTAAGGGCAAGACACGTGCTCTCCTGTGTCTAAGAATACCTAAGTTTTCACCTCTGGTTGATCTCTAGTCCTAGCACAAGCAGTGAGTAAAGACTAAGGCATAACTGCAAACAGCCTAGCTAACAGATGAAGAAGTCCCCCAAATCAGAGACAGTTAGCAAGTACTGGGAAATTCTTTTCTCCTCCTCCTCTGCTTCCTCTTCCTGCTTTTTTGGGGGGCTCTTGGCATTAAAGAATATTTCTATCAAAACATTAGCTGAGGAAATTCCCTGTGGTCCACTGGTTAGGGCTCTGTGCATTCACTACATGGGACACAGGTTTGATCCCTAGGGAATCCCACCTGCCATGCAGTGCATCAAAAAACAAAAAGAAAACACCAGCTAAACACAAACTAAAGGAGATTTCAGAGAACATAAATGACAAATATGGACTTTACAAAAATAGTTTGTAGAAATCCCTATACAAACAAGAGTCATAGTCCACAGCAAGCAACAATTACTCTCCTTGAGGAAAAAGAAGCTTATGATTTCAAGAGACACTACTTTAAGTGATTCAAAATGTTCAATTTTCAACAACAACAAAAATATCACAAAGCAATCAAAGAAACAAGAAAGTAGGTCTATCCTTTGGGGTTAGCCTGCCCTCACACCTCAGGGGTGTACTATCCTTTGGGGGGAAAAAAAAAAAAAAAACAAGAAAGTATGGTCCATTCCAGAAGAAATTTACAACACTGTGCCTGAGGAAGCATAGATATTGAACATACTAAACCAAGGTTTTAAATAAACTGTCTTAAATATACTTGAGGAGCTAAAGGAAATTATGGATGAAAAGCCAAAAGAAAACAGGAGAATAATGTCAAAGCAAACAGAAACTATCAATAGAGATAAAAAATTATAAAAGGAACTAAGCAGAAACTTTGAGGCTGAAAAATACAATAACCAAAATGAAAAATTCACTCAAAGGTTCAACAGCACATTTGAGCAGATATAAGAATCACAGAACTTAAAGACAGTCAATTGAAATTATCCAGTTTGAAGAGAAGAAAATGAAAAGAGCCTAAGAGACCTGTGAGATACCACCAAGTATATCAACATAGATATAATGGGGGTCCCAAAAAGAGGAGAGTCAGAAAGGAGCAGAATGAATATTTGAAGAAATAATGGCCAAAAACTTCCTTTCACAGTTTGATAAAATACATAAAGCTACACACTGAACAAGTTCAATAAGATCCAAGAAAGATAAACATAAAGACATTCTCACTGTGCCACATTATTATCAAACAGCTGGAAGACAAACAGAGAAACCTGAAAACAGCAAAAAGAAGCAACTCATTTGTACAAAAAATCTTCTATAACATTAACAGCCAAATTTTCATCAGAACCCATGAAGGCTAGCTAGAAGGCAGTTGCATAATATATGTAAAGTACTAAGTGGGGGGAAGGGGGGGTTGAGGGGGGGGTATGCCAACTAAGAATTCTGTATGTAGGAAAATTATCTATCAAAGATGAAAAAGAAATTAAGACATTCCAAGGCAATGGAGGGAGCTCACTGTGAGTAGCCCTGCCCTTTAAGAAATGCTAAGGAAAAAAAAAAAAAAAGACAAAAAGAAAGAAAAAAAAAAAAAAAAAGCTAAAGGAAGGCTTTCAGGCTGAAACAAAACTCAAAGCCATATGAAGAAACAAAGAATTTCAGTAACGGTAATTACATAAACATAAAAACCAATGTTGCTGTATTTTGGTTTCTAACTCCTCTTTGTGCTTCCCACATGACTGACAAGACAAATACCTTTTAAAGTAATTAACCTCCAATTAAAATAAATAAATTTATATTTAAAAAATTATAATTAAAAATAATAATAATAATAAAACAATTATAATTGAGGGCAAGAGGAGAAGGGGGTAGCAGAGGATAAGATAGTTAGAAAACATCACTGACTCAATGGACATGAGTATAAGCAAACTCCTAGAGATGGTGAATGACAGGGAAGTCTGGTGTGCTACAGTCCATGGTGTTGCAAAGAGTCAGACAAGACTTAGTGACTCAACAACAAAAAATTTGAATGAGCACAAAATGTATAAAGATGTAATTTATGACAACAACAACATAAAAGACGAAGATAGGTATTATATAGAAGTAGATTTTTCTGTTACTGAAGCTAAGTAGACATCAATTTAAACCACAGTGTTATAAAGTTAACATTAATTGTAATCCCTATGGTAACTACTAAGAAAATATCTAAAAATATATACACAAAAGGAAATGAGAAGAGAGTCAAATGGTACATGACAAAAAAAATCAATTAAACACAAAAAGAGGTAATGGAATGAGGAACAAAAATGTATAAGACATACTTAGGAAAACAGTATACTAAAACTTGCAAGACAGAGCAAAAGTAGTACTCAAAGGGAATGTATCTGTAAATGCCTACATCAAAAAAGAAGAAAGATCAGGTCAATAAACCAACTTCATTCCTTAGGAAACTAGAAAATGAACAAATGAAATCCAATGCTAGCAGAAAGAGGATATAATAAAGACTAGAGAGAAGATTTTTAAAATAAAGAACAGAAAAATAATAGAATCAATGAAACGAAATTTTAGTTATTTGAAAAGATCAACAAAGTTGGCAAACTCTAGGTAGCCTAAAATCAAGATGAAAATAACTAAAACCATGAAAGTAGGGACATCAGTACTAACCTTACATTAATGTTATAAAATTATTGTACACCAAGAAAGCAGACTACCTAGAAAAATTGGACAAATTACTTAAAATATACAAATTACCTATTTATCCTTATAAATAGAAAATCTGAACATATCTGTAACAAGTACAGAAATTGAATAAGCAATCAAAAAATCTTCAAACAAAGAAAAGGCCAGGACTAGATGGCTTCACTGATCAATTCTACCAAACGTTTAATATTAATATCAGTCCTTCTCAAATTCTTCCCAAAAACAGAAGAGGAGGGAATGTTTTTAACTCATTCTTTAAGGCAAGTATTATTGTGATATCAAAGTTACCGCAAGAAAAGAATAGTACAAAGCAATATCCCTTATAAATGTAGATGGTAAACTAATCAACAAAATAGTAGCAAACCAAACTCAAGACTATTTTGAAAGGATTATACACCATGCACAGAGGGATTTATCCCAGGAATGCAAGAGTGGTTCAATATACAAAAATTAACATAATGTATCACATATACAGAGTGAGTTAAAAAAAATTACCTCAACTGATAGGCAAAAATCATCTGACAAAACACAGTATACTCTCATAATGAAAACACTCAAAAAACTAGGAATAGAAAGAAACTTTCTCAACATAAAAAAGGGCATTTATGAAAAATCCACAACTAACATTCCATGATGAAAGACTGAAAGCTTTCCTTCTAAGATCGAGAACAAGAAAAGGATGTCCATTTTCACTATGCTATTTATCATTGTGCTGGAAGTTCTAGCCAGGTCAATGAGGCAATAAATTTATAAAAATACACAAATAAATAGCACCTGAATTGAAAAAGAAGAATCAAAACTATCTCTGCTATCATATGACATGACCTTGCAGTACAGAAAAGTCCAGAGAAGCCACCAAAAAAAAAAAAAAAAACACAAACTAGTAGCCAATAAATAAATTCAGAAAAATTACAGGGTACAAGTCAACACATAAAAAGAAACTGTTTCTATACGCCAGCAATGAACAATCCATATATGAGATTAATAAAACAATTTCACTTACAATAGCATACAAAATAATAAAATACCTAGTAATAATTTTAACCATGGAGGTGAAAGACTGGTACACTCAAAACTACGAAATACTGCTAAAAGAAATTAAAGACATAAATAAATGGAAAGACATCACATTCTCCCAGATTGGACGACATAACATTGTTAAGATGGTAATACTATACACAGTAATTCAATGCAATCCCTATCATAATTTTTGGCAGAAAGAAAAAAATCAATCCTCACATTCACATGGAATTTCAAAGGGTCCTGAATAGTCAAAACAATCCTAAAAAGGATGAATAAAGTTGAAGAACTATCACTTTCTGATTTCAAAACTTATTACAAAGCATAGATGCCCAATATGCTACTAGAGATCAGTGGAGAAATAACTCCAGAAAGAATGAAGAGATGGAGCCAAAGCAAAAACACCACCCAGTTGTGGGTATGATTGGTGATAGAAGCAAGGTCCGATGCTGTAAAGAGCAATACTGTATAGGAACCTGGAATGTTAGGTCCATGAATCAAGGCAAATTGGAAGTAGTCAAACAGGAGATGGCAAGAGTGAACGTCGACATTTTAGGAATCAGCGAACTAAAATGGACTGGAATGGGTGAATTTAATTCAGATGACCATTATATCTACTGTGGGCAGGAATCCCTTAGAAGAAATGGAGTAGCCATCATGGTCAACAAGAGAGTCCGAAATGCAGTACTTGGATGCAGTCTCAAAAACGACAGAATGATCTCTGTTCGTTTCCAGGGCAACTATTCAATATCACAGTAATCCAAGTCTATACCCCAACCAGTAATGCTGAAGAAGCTGAAGTTGAACGGTTCTATGAAGGCCTACAAGACCTTTTAGAACTAACACCTCAAAATGATATCCTTTTCATTATAGGGGACTGGAATGCAAAAGTAGGAAGCCAAGAAACACCTAGAGTAACAGGCAAATTTGGCCTTGGAATGCGGATGCACTGGTCATAGTAAACACCCTCTTCCAACAACACAAGAGAAGACTCTACACATGGACATCACCAGACGGTCAATACCGAAATCAGATTGATTATATTCTTTGCAGCCAAATATGGAGAAGCTCTATACAGTCAGCAAAAATAAGTCCGGGAGCTGACTGTGGCTCAGATCATGAACTCCTTATTGCCAAATTCAGACTTAAATTGAAAGTGAAAGTGAAGTCCCTCAGTCGTGCCCGACTCTTTAACGACCCCATGGACAGTACCCTGCACCAAGCTCCTCCGTCCATGGGATTTTCCAGGCAAGAGTACTGGAGTGGGTTGCCATTTCCTTCTCCAGGGAATCTTCCCGACCCAGGGATTGAATCCAGGTCTCCCGCATTGTAGGCAGACACTTTACCATCTGAGCTACCAGGGAAGTCCACTTAAATAGAAGGAAGTAGGGAAAACCACTAGACCATTCATGTATGACCTAAATCAAATCCCTTATGATTATACAGTGGAAGTGAGAAACAGATTTAAGGGCCTAGATCTGATAGATAGAGTGCCTAATGAACTATGGACAGAGGTTCATGACATTGTACAGGAGACAGGGATCAAGACCATCCCCGTGGAAAAGAAATGCAAAAAAGCAAAATGGCTGTCTGGGGAGGCCTTACAAATAGCTGTGAAAAGAAGAGAAGTGAAAAGCAAAGGCGAAAAGGAAAAATATACCCACCTGAAGGCAGAGTTCCAAAGAATACCAAGGAGAGATAAGAAAGCCTTCTTCAGCGATCAATGGAACAAATAGAGGCAAACAACAGAATGGGAAAGACTAGAGATCTCCTCAAGAAAATCAGAGATACCAAGGGAACATTTCATGCAAAGATGGGCTCAATAAAGGACAGAAGTGGTATGGACCTAACAGAAGCAGAAGATATTAAGAAGAGGTGACAAGAATACACAGAAGAACTGTACAAAAAAGATCTTCACGACCCAGATAATCACGATGGTGTGATCACTCATCTAAAGCCAGACATCCTGGAATGTGAAGTCAAGTGGGCCTTAGAAAACATCACTACAAACAAAGCTAGTGGAGGTGATGGAATTCCAGTGGAGCTATTTCAAATCCTGAAAGATGACGCTGTGAAAGTGCTGCACTCAATACGCCAGCAAATTTGGAAAACTCAGCAGTGGCCACAGGACTGGAAAAGGTCAGTTTTCATTCCAATACCAAAGAAAGGCAATGCCAAAGAATGCTCAAACTATCACACAATTGCACTCATCTCATACACTAGTAAAGTAATGCTCAAAATTCTCCAAGCCAGGCTTTAGCAATACGTGAACTGTGAACTTCCAGATGTTCAAGCTGGTTTTAGAAAAGGCAGAGGAACCAGAGATCAAACCAACATCTGCTGGATTATGGAAAAAGCAAGAGAGTTCCAGAAAAACATCTACTTCTGCTTTATTGACTATGTCAAAGCCTTTGACTGTGTGGATCACAATCAACTGTGGAAAATTCTGAAAGAGATGGGAATACCAGACCACCTAACCTGCCTCTTGAGAAACCTATATGCAGGTCAGAAAGCAACAGTTAGAACTGGACATGGAACAACAGACTGGTTCCAAATAGGAAAAGGAGTACGTCAAGGCTGTATATTGTCACCCTACTCATTTAACTTATATGCAGAGTACATCATGAGAAACACTGGGCTGGAAGAAGCACAAGCTGGAATCAAGACTGCCGGGAGAAATATCAATAACCTCAGATATGCAGATGACACCACCCTTATGGCAGAAAGTGAAGAGGAACTAAAAAGCCTCTTGATGAAATTGAAAGAGGAGAGTGAAAAAGTTGGCGTAAAGCTCAACATTCAGAAAACAAAGATCATGGCATCTGGTCCCCTCACTCCATGGGAAACAGATGGGGAAACAGTGTCAGACTTTATTTGGGGGGGGACTCTAAAATCACTGCAGTTGGTGATTGCAGCCATGAAATTAAAAGATGCTTACTCCTTGGAAGGAAAGTTATGACCAACCTAGATAGCATATTCAAAAGCAGAGACATTACTTTGCCAATAAGGTCTGCCTAGTCAAGGCTATGGTTTTTCCAATGGTCATGTATGGATGTGAAAGTTGAACTTTAGAGAAAGCTGAGTACCGAAGAATTGATGCTTTTGAACTGTGGTGTTGGAGAAGACTCTTGAGAGTCCCTTGGACTGCAAGGAGATCCAACCAGTCCATTCTATAAAGGAGATCAGTCCTGGGTATTCTTTGGAAGGACTGATGCTAAAGCTGAAACTCCAATACTTTGGCCACCTCATGCGAAGAGCTGACTCATTGGAAAAGACTCTAATGCTGGGAGGGATTGGGGGCAGGAGGAGGGGGGGACGACAGAGGATGAGATGGCTGGATGGCATCACGGACTCAATGGATGTGAGTCTGAGTGAACTCCAGGAGTTGGTGGTGGACAGGGAGGCCTGGCGTGCTGCGATTCATGGGGTCGCAAAGAGTCGGACACGACTGAGCGACTGAACTGAACTGAACTGACAGTACTCAAAAGAGTATAGCAGTAAATAAGGACGGACATACTGATCAATAAAATACATAAATAAACCCATATGTCTACACCCAACTGATTTTCCACAAGGGTGTCAAGACCATTCAAAGGGAAAAAACAGACTCTTCAACAAATAGTGTTAAAGCAATTGGTAGCTATATCCAAAAGAAACACCATATACAAAAAATTAACTCAAACGGATCAATCACCTAAATATAAGAGCTAAAACTACAAAACTCTTAGAGGAAAACACAGTGGTCCTTATGACCTTGGATACTGCAATGGATTCTCAGATATGATACCAAAAGCAAAAGCAACAATGACACAAAACAATTGATAAATTAATTTCATCAAACTTAAAAACTTGTGTGCATAATATGAAATAACCTAGATAATGTACAAAAAACAGTTGCAGGAGAAAATATTTGCAAATCAATATCTGATAAGAGTCTAGTATTCAGAATACTTTTTTTAAAATTTATAACTGAACAACAAACTTACAACTCAACTCAAAAAGTGGGCAAAGGATTTGAATAGATATTTCTCCAAAGAGGATATATAAATGGTCAAAAAGCACATGAGAAGATTCCCAACATCATTAGTCATTAGGAAAATGTAAATAAAAACCACAATGAAACTAACACAACACTGCAAATCAACTATGCTATGCTGTGCTGTGCTTAGTCACACAGCTGTGTCTTCTCCTTCTGATCCAGGACTGTAAGCCACCAGGCTTCTCTGTCCATGGGGATGCTCCAGGCCAGAATACTGGAGTGGGCCACCATGCCCTCCTCGAGGTAAATCAACTATACTCCAATAAAAAAAAATAATAATAATGATACCGTAAAAAAGATACCATATGTTCCCCTTCAAGATTTTCTGTTTCATAGAAATAAAATCATAAATAAATAAATGGATATAATTAGAAAAAAACACAGTGAGATACCATTTCACACCCACTAAAATGGCTATAATTTTTTTAGATGTAAAATAACAAGCATTGATGAGAAATTTGAACGCTTCCCCCCATACCCTGCTGACAGAAATGTGAAGTCGCTGTGAAAATTAATTTGCTGTTTCCTCAAAAATTTAAATATAGAATTATCACATGATTCAGCAATTCCATTCCCAGGTATAATTCCCAAAAGAACTGAAAACATATACTCAAATACTTGTTCACAAATGTTCATAATACTCACAAGAGCTATTCATAAATAGCCAAAACTGCAAACAATCCTGAGTGTCATCAACTGACAAGTGTATAAATACATTGTGGTACAGACACACAATCAAATGTCAGTCATAAAAAGGAATGAAGTGATGATATGCTACAACTTGGAAGAACCCTGAAAACATTAAGTGAAAGCCAGTTACAAAAGACTACACACTGTATAATTTCATGTATATGAAATATCCATGATAGGTAAACCCACAGAAACAAAAAGCAGATTAGTGGTTGGCAGGGACAAAGGGAAGGAAGAAGAGGGAGTGATTGCTTAATGCTGCTGCTGCTGCTAAGTCGCTTCAGTCATGTCCGACTCTATGCAACCCCATAGACAGCAGCCCACCAGGCTCCGCCATCCCTGGGATTCTCCAGGCAAGAACACTGGAGTGGGTTGCCATGTCCTTCTCCAATGCATGACAGTGAAAAGTGAAAGTGAAGTCGCTCAGTCGCGTCTGACTCTTAGCGACCCCATGGACTGCAGCCTATATACATCTATAGCTGTCAATCTATCATCTACCTATTTACCTACTGTCTACTTACCTATCATCTCTATCTACCCATGGATTGCTTAATAGATATGGAGATTTCTTCTCAGGTAATGAAAATGTTTTAGAAAGAGAGAAGAGCTCATTCTAAATGTTACTGAATTGTATACATTAAAATACTTAATTTTATGTTACGTATGTAACATAAAATTAAGTATTTTAATACATCCAATTCACTATATTTAAAACTGAACTCTTCAAGCAAATGGAAAAAACATACACTGCTGGTATGAATTAGTACGAGCACTTTGGGAAGTAACTGGACGTTATCTCGCAAAGTTAATAATGAACATACCCTATGACTCCTCCAATCCCACTCTGCTATCTCTTTCAGCTAATGACAATCACTCACATGGTCATCTATACAGACATCCTTGTTTTCTCCCTTACATACCACATTCAATTCATTTCAACATACTGACACTGAGTGTTTCCTGCTACTGTGCAAAACACAGTATCTCTGCCCTCACAGAGTTCACAATTTACTGGAAGCAACACAAAATTAAATAACTAAAATACAATGTCTTAAGCACAGTAAGAAGGGAAAAAACAGAATGCTATCAGAGCACATAAAATAAGCGGCTAACACAGACTTTGGGGACGTTAAAAAAGTTTCCTGGAAGAAGAACATCTAGGCTAAGATCTTAAGGATACATAAAGAGGAGTCAACCAAATGAAGAGAGACCAAAAAATTCTAATCTACCATTTAATCCTTCTTTTTCTCTGGTTCAGTTTTAGTAAGACCATCATTCCCTCTTTTTTAATCCCCACTATTACCCATTATACATACACATCATCATTACTGACTTGCAAAAGTCTCCTAACCAGTATATTCCTTTCAAGTTTCCAAAGTGAACTATGTAAAAAACAAACACACACACACTCTGATCATGTCACTCTCTTCCTTACACCCATCAGTAACTGCTCAAAATACAAAAATAAAGATCCTACTCACCCACACAGATTAAAGCCTCCTTGAAGTGATCCCTGACAGTGTCATCTCCTGCCTCTTCTCACTTCCTACTTGATGAATCAGCTTATATTCATCCACATAAATACACTATCTATAAATATCACTCTAATGCTCACTGGCAAGCATTTGCTTTGTATCTATGATACCTTATGTCACTGGCATACAGTGAGTCCTCCATGCATCTGTCTTAAAGATATAAATGAAAAAATTAAGTAACAGCAATACTGCAATTTACCAAGCACGTATAATATACCAGATGCCACATTAGGTACTGTATAAATATTCACCTCTAATTATCACAACAACCTGGAGAGCTAGGCATCAGTGGCCTAACATTAGGGGAAAGACCACTAAGTCTCAGGAAAAATTAGGTGTAACAAAGCAATTAAGTAGCAGTTCTAGAAGTGGGAGTCAGATCTGCTGGATTCCAAAACCAGTACTGCTGTATACAGCATCACACTGCTTCCTATTCTTAAGCACCATATCTCTCCAAATATCAATGCATCTTCTTATTTATAAACTACCTACCCCAAGTGCCTGCGTGCTCAGTCATGTCTGACTCTTTGAGACCCCACAGACGGCAGCCTGCCAGGTTCCTCTGTCCATGGGATTTTCCGGGTAAGAATACTATAATGAGTTGCCATTTCCTCCTCCAGGGGATCTTCCTGACCCAGGGATCAAACCTGAATCTTCTGCACTCTTGCATAGACAGGTGGATTCCTTACCACTGTGCTACCTGGGAAGCCCACCTACCCCAAAGTGAACATCAATTAGAACTGTCCACTTCTAGTTAAGATGTGCCAAATGTTGCCTTAGGAGTACTAACTCTGTTCCCAAAACACAGAGGTGAAAAAGAACTAATAACTATTAATAACCCAATTATTTCTATTTAAAAAGTATCTGTCAATCATCCATCTAAATAAGTAAATTTTTATTTTGTATGAAAAGGTTGAAATTCTTCATGTAATATGCATTTTAGTTTCCTTGAGAGTGAAATGAAAACCATAAACAACTTACCACAAATATGTAACTGCCCTCAGGAGGCAGATGATACAAGAACGATCCACTTTGCATTAGAGTGTACATGCTTTATATCACTGAGAGGTTAATATTTGATTTCTCATGTATCTTCCACCTAACCTTTGCTATAACACACACTGTATAAGCACACACAGCATGAACTCAGTATCACACTATGGCCTCCCTATTTATCTAGTCTGCTCCCCACATTTGTATTCCCTGCTCCCCACACTTGCACTCCTCTCTGCAACCCACTCCAGTATTCTTGCCTGGAGAATCCCATGGACTGTAGCCTGTCAGGCTCCTCTGTCCATGGGGTCGCCAGAACTGGACACAACTTAGCAACTAAACCACCACCACTGAAAAATAAAATCGTCTCCAAGGAATTAAGACTTGGCAGGATTAAAATTTCAAACTTTTATTAAAAATAAATAAAAGCTAAGCAATGCTAACAAAGTTTTAAACATTAAATGGAATGAAAGAAAAGTGGGTGGAAAACAAGAAAATTAGCAAATATGCAGCACTTACTATATACCAGGCACTGTACTAGATATCTTCACACAAATGATTTCACTTAATAGGAGATTAACATTGCTTAAATAACAGAAAAATACAATTTTCTACCCAATTTTGATAAAATTAGTCCTGAGAGGGAAAGTAACATGTAAGCAGAGTAACCTTACTTGTTGTTCTTCCCTTATTTGTACCATTTTAATGTGCTTCTTCTATTAATCTTTGACAAGCCATGAAATTTTATATTTTCACCATGACCAACCCATGAAATTTACCAACTTTGCCCATGATTCATACCAGGTCATAGTTATAATGTCTGCTATGCATTTTAGCTAAATAAGCATTGAAACTTCTCCCTTTGGACAGAATGAAAAGTCTGCCTATAATTAAAGCAGAAATTGTTAACTACAAGCAGTTAAAGTTTACAGGATTGTTTGACAGTTGCAAAGATAAGCCAGTAAAAAGCCTGAGATGCTGTGACTACCTGTACTTCCCACACATTTGAACAATACTGTGATATCTCTTAGCATCATAAAATCAATCTCAGATTAGGTAATGAAATATGCACCAGCCTTTTCCCAGAACCTCTGACAAATCACACACAATCCTAAATCTTCATAAATCACGATTAAAGACAAGTATATCATCACCAACACATATATCTTCCCAAGCCTGACCCAGAGACTAATGAGAAAAGGCCTAGACTATCTCATCTGATTAATTAATTCAAAATGTCTGCTGTTATTCAAATGTGAGGCTGGTATTATTTGAATAACACTTGACAGCAGCGCCTGAAGATATCATTTCTGATTTGTGAAGTCGCTGCTGCATAACTGATGATAGTTTATGAAAATGTTCCAATGAAGCTGCTTTTCTTGGCACAACCGTGAAAGATTTGCCAAAGAGGTGGTTCTTTTTTTTTTTTTTTCTCAGTAGTTGATGTTGCTAATGTTGTCAAATATTTCCAAAATACATAGTCTTTGGAGTCTTTTCTCCTTAAATATTGCCACAATAGCTGCTTTTCTACCTTCCAAGTTTGATTTGTCTGAACACAAAATTGCTTCACATGAGCCCTTTCTCCTTTTTAAGCATCTAAACAGCACCTTCCCAGAATTTACTGAGTCCCTCCAACTAGCGTTTTTTGTTTTTTTTTTTTTAACAAAAATGGATTTTAACACTGATTGGACTGAGTAACACCACCTGACTTTGGGAGATTTCTTTTCCATACTGAATAGTATTCCTTCCTTACAGAATGTTAGAAGGAAGATCATAAAATACCTTAAGGTAATATAGTGAGTTTTTTTTTATTGAAAACAAAAAGGTAGACTTTTAAAAACCTAAATACTGTTTGACCCTTCAAAAAAATTATAGTTCTGCAGTGAAAATATAATTAATGGGGCTAAGAGAACATCAAAATCAACATTATTTATGTTTGAATCCACATTTTACCTTGGATATCTTTTAATAGTTCATACTACACAGGCAATATCCAGGCATACCATTGGTGGATTCTCCAATTTTCAGGCGTTAGGGTTATTTCTGAGTTCAAATCCACCTTCTCTCCTATTCTATTAAAGAAAATGAAGACTCCTCAGAGATAATATTACTTTACAATGTGCATTTCCCTACCTTTCAAATTTCTTAGTGCCCTGACACTTAAAGTCAGCTTGCTCCTAGAAGCTGTCTCAATTAACAGGTCCCCTCTATTTCCTCTTCTATACATTTCATCTTTCTATACTATGAAAACAACATCAATGCTTAACCTATATGATGGCAATAAGCACAAACTGTACCATTTTGCAGAGAAGGCAATGGCAAGCCACTCCAGTACTCTTGCCTGGATAATACCATGGATGGAGGAGCCTGGTGGCCTGCAGTCCATGGGGTCGCGAAGAGTCGGACACTACTGAGCGACTTCACTTTCACTTTTCACTTTCATGCATTCGAGAAGGAAATGGCAACCCACTCCAGTGTTCTTGCCTGGAGAATCTCAGGGACGGGGGAGCCTGGTGGGCTGCCGTCTATGGGGTCACAAAGAGTCGGACATGACTGAAGCGAGTTAGCAGCAGCAGCAGTACCATTTTGATTAAACAGCCCAATTCTACTTCTAAAAACACAGTTAGTTAAATATTAAAGCTGAACAAGACCTCAGAAATCACCTAGTCCTCTCTCATATTCTGTTAATAATCACTCTGTGATTTGCTCAGGAACCCCAGAAAACTTAGGCTAGGTCTGTGTAGAAAATTGTGATTCAACCAACGTGCATCTATTGACCTATCCCTTTTGCTCTTATGTGCGCAGTCAAGACTGAATATAGGGTCCACTTTCTCATGACGAAAACTATCTTACCTTTGAAGAATATTCAAGAGAACATCATACTTGTATAGGCACTTAATAAATACTCCCAGAAGACCATGATAATGACTTAAGGATGTATTCTGCTGCTTTCGGGAGCAGCAAACTAAAAACTTATTTCTTTTCACATAAACTTTCCATACAGATATTTTAGGTGAAGATAAAATAATTGACTTCCAGTAAGTTATATTTTATCTGTGGTTCACTTTATATTGACTTACAATTCTCAAAAGGTGGCTTGTGAACCCCTGCGATTTCCTAAAAGCCTTTCAGAGGCTCACAAATTCTAAATCATTTCTACAGTACTAAGAGATTACTGTTCCTTTTCACTATGTTGACATTTGCAGTGATGCAAGGTGGAACCAAACTGTACCAGCTGTCACTATATTCTTGACCACTAGGCACTGTAGTTTAAAAAAAAAAGTTTCACTTCAGAATGTCCTTGATGAAACAATAAAAATTATTAATTATACTTGAAGTACATATTTTTTAATATTCTGTGTGATAAAATAGAAATTACACTTAAAGCACTTCTGCTGCATACTATGTATGAAGAAAAGCACTTGTACAATTGAGTTGCAACCTGAACCAGTTTCTTACAAAAAGAAAAAAGGATAGAAAAACTATGGTTTTTTCAACTTAGATATTTGGCAGACCTTTTTTGGAAAATAAAGTAAGTAAACCTGTTACCTCAAGGAAAACTACAGTTTTGGTGCCAATTATAAAATTTAAAATTTGGTGGAAAAAAATTAGAATTTTGAGACATTTGTGTCACCACTGTGAATGTGGCAGCTTACAAGTACTTAAAAAACTTTTCTGAGTTTGGTGGAAATATTAATAAATGGAAATTTTTATTACATTTGATTGGACTGTATAGTGAGATGTGTTAACATTTAAGTGTAAGATATGTATAACTCAGTGAACCAATATTTTTCAAATGACCAGGAGAAGACCTTTGAGAGTCCCTTGGACAGCAGGGAGATCAAACCAGTCAATCCTGAAGGAAATCAACCCTGAATATTTATTGGAACGACTGATGCTGAAGCTGAAGCTCCAACACTTCGGCCACATGATGCAGAGCTGACTCACTAGAAAAGAACCTGATGCTGGGAAAGACTCAGGGCAGGAGGAGAAGAAGGTGACAGAGGATGAGACGCTTGGATGGCATCACTGACTCAATGGATATGAGTTTGAGCAAACTCAGGGGGATACTGAAGGACAGGGAAGGGTTTGCTGCAATACATGGGGTTGCAGAGTTAGACACGACTTAGCAACCGAACATCAACAAGATACACTGCTGCAAAATCATACATGGGTAGCAGAACCATTCAAAGTGCAAACTAGACCAAAAGATTTTAGTGAAACAGAACAGAATAGAAAAGTTTATTAACATATCTTCAGAATCTACATTTGAAACAACTTCTAAGAAACTACCACTTGTTTTATTTTAAACACTATTTCTACTATGAGTACCATTTGTGAGTGTGTGTGTCTGTATATGTATGCGCACGCACGCATTCAGTTGCATCCAACTCTCTGCAATCCTATGGACTGTAGCCCGCCAGGCTCCTCTGTCCATAGGGTTCTCCAGGCAAGAATACTGGAGTGGACTGCCATACCCTTCTCCAGGGGATCATCCCCACCCAGGGATCAAATCAGGGTCTGCTGCATCTCCTGCACTGCAGGCATATTCTTTACTGTTGAGCCATGGGGGAAGCCCATGACTACCATTTACTGAATGTGTATTAAGCATATCAATAGTCTACTAAGAAAAAAAAATAAACTACCACTTGTCAAGTTTTGGTATAGTATCAAAAAGAATACCCATAATGATCTGACCAGGCTATTAAAATACTCTTCCCTTTTCCAATTATCTGCATGAGGTCAGATACTTCTTCATATATATCAACCATATGACAACAGACTAGATCAGAAGCAGATCTTCTATTAATCCTGACACTGAAGAGATTTACAAAAATGTGAAATAAAACCATCTTTCTCACCATTGTCATTTGTTTCGGAAAATGCTCTTCAGGATAACATGGGAAGAGTTGATAATTATAAAAATGCTATTCAACCATATGATATCACTTATATGTGGAATCTACAAAAATGAACTTATTTACAAAGCAGAAACGTACTCAACAGACAGAGAAAACAAACTTTTGATTACCAAAGCGAAAGGGGGTGGAAGAAGGATAAAATAGGAGTTTGAGCTTAGCAGATACAAACTACTATGTATAAAATCGATAAATAAGGTCCTGCTTACAACACGGGTAACTAACTGTATTTAATATCCTATAATAATCCACAACAAAAAAGAACATGAAGAATATGTATGTGTGTGTGCTCAGTCATGTCTAATTCTTTGTACCCCATAAACTGTAGCCCACCAGGCTCCTCTGCCCATGGAATTTTCCAGGCAAGAATACTGGATGCAGTTGCCATTTCCTTCTCCAGGGGATCTTCCCAACACAGGGATTGAACCTACATCTCTTGCATCTCCTGAATTGGGAGGCAGATTCTTTACCACTATCGCCACCTGGGAAGTATATGTATGCATGTATGCTAAGGGCTTCCCTGGCAGCTCGGCTGGGAAAGAATCTGCCTGCAATGCAGGAGACACTGGTTCAATCCCTGGGTCAGGAAGATCCCCTGAAGAAGGAACAGGCTACCCACTCCAGTATTCTTGGGCTTCACTGGTGGCTCAGTGGTGGCTCAGCTGGTAAAGAATCCACCTACAATGTGGGAGACCTGGGTTGGGAAGATACCCTGGAGAAGGGAACAACTATTCACTCCAGTATTCTGGAGAATTCCATGAACTGTATAGTCTACAGGGTCACAAAGAGTTGGACACAACTGAGTGACTTTCTCTTTCACTCACTGATGTATGTATACCTGAATCACACAAGACCAGGAGCTGACCGTGGCTCAGATCATGAAGTCCTTATTGCCAAATTCAGATTTAAATTGAAGAAAGAAGGGAAAACCACTAGACATTCAGGTATGACCTAAATCAAATCCCTTACGAATAGACAGTGGAACTGAGAAATAGATTTAAGGGACTAGATCTGATAAACAGAGTGCCTGATGAACGACGGACAGAGGTTCGTGACTTTGTACAGGAGACAGGGATGAAGATCATCTCCAAGAAAAAGGAATGCAAAGAAGCAAAACGGCTGTCTGAGGAGGCCTTACAAATAGCTGTGAAAAGAAGAGAAGTGAAAAGCAACGTAGAAAATGAAAGATACACCCATCTGAATGCAGAGTTCCAAAGGACAGCAAGGAGAGATAAGAAAGCCTTCCTCAGTGATCAGTGCAAAGAAATAGAGGAAAATAATACAATGGGAAAGACTAGAGATCTCTTCAAGAAAATTAAGAGATACCAAGGAAACATTTCATGCAAAGATGGGCTCAATAAAGGACAGAAATGGTATGGACCTAACAGAAGCAGAAGATTTTAAGAAGAGGTGGCAAGAATACACAGAGGAACTATACAAATGGGATCTTCATGACCCAGATGATCACGATGGTGTGATCACTCACCTAGAGCCAGACATCCTGGAATGTGAAGTCAAGTGGGCCTTAGGAAGCATCACCATGAACAAAGCTAGTGGAGGTGATGGAATTCCAGTTGAGCTATTTCAAATCCTGAAAGATGATGTTGTGAAAGTGCTACACTCAATATGCCAGCACATTTGGAAAACTCAGCAGAAGCCACAGGACTGGAAAAGGTCAGTTTTCATTCCAATCCCTAAGATAGGCAATGCCAAAGAATGCTCAAACTACCGCACAATTGTACTCACCTCACACACTAGTAAAGTAATGCTCAAAATTCTCCAAGCCAGGCTTCAACAATAAATGAACCATGAACTTCCAGATGTTCAAGCTGGTTTTAGAAAAGGCAGAGGAACCAGAGATCAAATTGCCAGCATCTGCTGGATCATGGAAATAGCAAGAGAGTTCCAGAAAAACATCTATTTCTGCTTTATTGACTACACCAAAGCCTTTGACTATGTGGATCACAATCAACTGTGGAAAATTCTGAAAGAGATGGGAATATCAGACCACCTGACCTGCCTCTTGAGAAATCTGTATGCAGGTCAGGAAGCAACAGTTAGAACTGGACATGGAACAACAGACTGGTTCCAAATAGGAAAAGGAGTATGTCAAGGCTGTATATTGTCACCCTGCTCATTTAACTTATATGCAGAGTACATCATGAGAAACACTGGGCTAGATGAAGCACAAGCTGGAATCAAGAATGCTGTGAGAAATACCAATAACCTCAGATAGGCAGATGACACCACTCTTATGGCAGAAAGTGAAGAACTAAAGAGCCTCTTGATGAAAGTGAAAGAGGACAGTGAAAAAGTTGGCTTAAAGCTCAACATTCAGAAAACTAAGATTATGGCATTCAGTCCCATCACTTCATGGCAAATAGGTGGGGAAACAGTGGAAATAGTGGCAGACTTTATTTTGGGGGGCTCCAAAATCACTGCAGATGGTGATTGCAGCCATGAAATTAAAACTCTTGCTCCTTGAAAGAAAAGCTGCGACAAACCTAGACAACATATTAAAAAGCAGAAACATTAGTTTCTCAGCAAAGGTCCATCTAGTCAAGGCTATGGTTTTTCCAGTAGTCATGTATGGATGTGAGAGTTGGACTATAAAGAAAGCTGAGTGCTGAAGAATTGATGCTTTTGAACTGTGGTGTTGGAGAAGACTCTTGAGAGTCCCTTGGACTGCAAGGAGATCCAACCAGCCTATCCTAAAGGAGATCAGTCCTGAGTGTTCATTGGAAGGACTGATGTTGAAGCAGAAACTCCAATACTTTGGCCACCTGATGTGAAGAGCTGAGCCATTTGAAATGACCCTGATGTTGGGAAAGATTGAAGGTGGGAGAAAAAGGGGACAACAGAGAATGAGATGGTTGGATGATATCACCGACTCAATAGACATGCGTTTGAATAAACTCCAGGAGTTGGTGATGGACAGGGAGGCCTGGTGTGCTGCAGTCCATGGGGTTGCAAAGGTTGGACATGACTGAGTGACTGAACTGAACTGAACTGATACCAGAAATTAACACAACATTGTAAATCAAACATCCTTCAATAAAATTTTCTAAATGCTGTTTATGTTAACCCAAGTTTATGTTTTGTACATTAATTTAATCATCTTAAATTTTATCTCAATATCTACAATGATATATATTGATAGACATTAAACCCACAGAAACAAAACTTCTGTTAAGAGTATAAGAAGGATCCAAGATCAAAAATTTTGAGAATCACTGACATAGATATTTTCTTCAAAGTCTTCATATAGGAAAGTTTAATATATTAAATGCAGTTTCCTACTCAAGAGCAGGTACTTAAGTTATTTATTATAAGAACTGTATGTATTTCAGAGAAATTTCAGCATGTGACAAAATCTGAATGCCTATAAAGCACCAGGGAGCTAAAGAGTTACCAATAAAGACAAATTCCCTGCCCTACAGGGTGCTCTTATCCTACCTAGGTTGTAAACCAATGCAAGTCAACATATACTAATTGCCAAGTAAGTCCTTCAACAACTCATGTCAGGTTTCCTTCTTTTTTCTTCCCTGTCCTTTTTTTCTAGATCTACCAGTGCCTGTATCTCATTGCTAGCTAGCTCCCCCCTTTAAGGAAGTTACTTTATTCCATTTTCCAAATTCTTTCCCATGAATACAGCCAAACATTCACTAGACTCAGAAACTAATCATACTCTGAGTAGTCTGTAGAACCATCGGTAAGAAAGTAAATCCATTAAACTGGTTGTGCTGTGCTTAGTCGCTCAGTAGTGTGCGACTCTTTGTGACTCGATGATTGTAGCCTGCCAGGCTCCTCTGTCCATGAGGATTCTCCAGGCAAGAATACTGGAGTGGGTTGCCATGCCCACCTCCAGGGAATCTTCCCAACCCAGGGATAGAACATGGGTCTCCTGCATTGCAGAGGGATTCTTTGCTGTCTATAGTTACAAATTAGGACAAAATACTGTTTTTTAAAAAACCTACCTGTACAAAAGCAGTTCTTAAACTTAAAGCCATGGTCTCCAACTTTCACAGTGTCTATAAACTCCATGAAATTGTATTCAAACATCTAGGAAGTGGGTAGCAGATCTATTGTTTTCATCATATTCATTGCCTGCCCTATAGCCTTCTGGAGTACCACAAGTGTAGACACTTGTGAAAGGCAGTTATGAACAGACATTAATTATTCGATGGAGGAAATTACAGATATTTGAATCATAGACTTTAAGAATAAGGACAAGATAGGAATAACATTTTCATCAAATGGTTGTAAGTTTTCCATGTCTTAATGATTTTATGAAACAAAATATTTGGCAGTTTTTTACAAATGAGATTTAGATATACATCTCAGCTACAGAGCCTCAGCTACATACACCTCAGCTACTATCTAACTCACCACTTATTTCACCAAATTCACTAGTCACCTGAAATACTCTTTTGGTAGAAAGGAGAAAACCCATGACAAAATTACTTCCAATGGCCTTTCACTACAAATATTTAGGGTTTTATTTTTTAACTGTTTCCAACTGTTCTGAAGGTTACACATGAATACCAAAAATGATTTCTGAGTTTTCCACCTGATGAGCAGCAACAGACCAGTAACTGATTTAAAATAGGAAGTAAATAGCTCAAAACTGAGTAGTGCAGATAAGTTACAGAATTAAAAATAGGTCCAAAAGGACAAAAAACTATCACAATTAAGTCAATGACACCTTACTATATTCAGTGTTCGCCCATCATGCTAAATTAAAAACTAGCGCTCAATTTCAAAAATTTATATTCACGGTACTTTTTAAATTTAACTAATCTTCAGTTAATTGCTGTACTAGTCAAATAAAGAGCTGGAGAATGCAATGGCAACCCACTCCAGTACTCTTGCCTGGAAAATCCCATGGACAGAGGAGCCTGGTAGGCTGCAGTCCATGGGGTCACTAGGAGTCAGACACGACTGAGATACTTCTCTTTCACTTTTCACTTTCATGCAATGGAGAAGGAAACGGCAACACACTCCAGTGTTCTTGCCTGGAGAATCCCAGGAACGGGGGAGCCTGGTGAGCTGCCGTCTATGGGGTTGCACAGAGTTGGACACGACTGAAGCAACTTAGCAACAGCAGCAAATACAGAGCTTCAAAGGTGGCACAGGGGTAAAGAATCCGCCACCAATGCAGATTGGCAGGTTCAATCCCTAGGTCAAGAAGATCCCCTGGAGAAGTAAATGGCAACCCATTCCAGTATTCTTGCCTGAGAAATCTGACAGAGGAGCCTGTTGGGCCACAGGCCACAGAGTCGCAAAGAGTTGGACATGACTGAGCACACACACAGTCAAATACATATGACCAATCTGTCACCTTTGAAGATAATTATTTATTATTAACTTAAACAAGGATTTCTGTACCTTATAGATACAAAATTCAGTTATAAAACTGTACAGTCTAAAATGAATATAAATCAATCATTATAACAGAAGAACTTATTTGAGAATCAAAATTAACAAAATATTCTGTGTCAGCAAAACGTCCCTTGTCAAAATCTACTAAGATTTCACTATAATGTACTAAAACAAATGTCCTTCCCAAGTCTCTAGAAGAATAATTCAAAACTACTATTTGGAAACATACAAACATATCCCAGCCATGAAAAGATTATCATAACTAGTTTTAAAGTAAAAACTTCAAAGGTGAATATTCAATTTCAAGCATGTTAACAAGAATTTCACCACGGATTTTTCTTTTTAGCATAAACATTATCATTAATGATAGTAACAGAAGTAAAACAATAATTTTTACATATAATTTGCATATAAATTACTTAAAATCCAGGTAAGCAGCTTTGACAGTTTTATTATATTGTATAAAGCTGTTCTAGTTAAGACAAACTTCTATATAGAGGAGTGGGAGAACACAATATCATATTTAATATATTCAGCAGATAAACATCAGATAATATGTGAAGACATACACTTATTTAAAGTGAGGTATTGCGCACGTTCTGTGTGAAAAGAGGGAAAAAATAAAAACAGACAGAGAAGCCCTGCCCTTTAGGAACTTACTGTCTCCTAGAGAATGGAAACTAAAAGAAAAATACAGTCCTTCCATTCCTAAATTAATTTTTGTAGCATACCACTATCAGTAATAACTGAGCCCAATTCTATCCAAAGATAAACTTTAAAGACCCAGAAAACATTAAAATTTTCAAATTATAATAAGAGTTAGTCCTTCTCAGTGGAGATTAGTTCATAATTTAATACTCCTTCCTACATCTTACAACCCAAATAGCTCATTCTCTTTTTCTCATGGCTTGTTATCTCAATAATTATCTCTAGATTTATGACTTTGCACAACATACATGTATTACTTGGAAGTTTAAAAGTAAATAAACAAACAACAAAAAAGGCAGGGATAATTAGGAATGGCAGCACTAGTCCCAAGTTTTAAACACTAAACATATTTTTCACTTGTCTGTTTCTAAGAACGTAACTGTAAGAGATGTATAATAACACACTAACAATAAAAATTCTTGAATGAAAAAAAAAAAAAAAACCTGGTATTATTTGTACCTATATCCCTTCAATTTGTTTCCTGCCCTTAAATAATGTGTGATCTCAGTTCTTTGGTGACCATACTATACTATCAAATATCAGAGAGGGTGTGGTATTTTAATTTTTATAAGAACTAATGTCTTTAAACTACAAACAACTTTAAATGATGCCATTTATAAGGACCGGTTATTGGCTCAATGTCTATAATGTTTCTGGAGTCTCCATAAAAAAGGTAATTATAGGATTATCAATATAGAAATAAGGTTGTTTTATTTTACTTCATTGATTGGGTTTTTAGATAGTTAAAAACTCTGTGGCCTTCACAGTAGCTGTCAAGGATCCTACATGTACGAAACTGCTGCTGCTGCTAAGTCACATCAGTCGTGAACAACTCTGTGCGACCCCATAGACGGCAGCCTACCAGGCTCCCCCGTTCCTGGGATTCTCCAGGCAAGAACACTGGAGTGGGTTAATATCTAGAACTACCAGCGCAAAGAGAGAAATAGTGACTTTTCCAAATTTCTTTTTAAACTATAATTGTATTCTAATGTATAGAGTTCTAAAAACAAAATATAAAAACAGGTCTAAGTCTACTGCAACTGTCCCTGAAAAGCAAACTTTTGCAAATAATCAGCAAAGGCAGCTCGAAGCAATGATCTAAAACTCTAATATCCTACGGTTCCAAGAATCATTTCAGATCTTAAAATAAAAGCTTTACCTATGAAAAATGTACACTGTATTTCTAACTAAAAACTGAAACTTTTTGCAAAACAATATTTTTCTTATAGCATGTAGTTTCCCCCAGAAGGCGATAAACTCTTTATTCTTGCTTTGTGCCTTAAGACATAATCTGCTTTTATCCTTTAGCAAAATATGAACCAGCTACTAGGCTGACAATGCCAAGAACCATGACAAAATGGATTATTAATGAGAAACTGAACTCCAGAACTCTATTAATTTATGTCTTCCTGTCGGATCCAAAAGATATATCAGCCTTCTCACTCAAAAGAAAAAAATGCCAACACTGTACTTTGTTTTAAAGTTCTCCACAGATGAAGAATTCATTATCCAAAGTACAGTTCTGTTATTTCAGGCTTTCTTGTAGAATAAAGAATCTTTATCAAATGGCTAAGAAAGCTGCTGACAAGTGCAAGTACCTTGCAAAATATATTTACGTCAAACATTCACTGAGAAAAACCGGAGGAGGGGCAGAAAAAAGGTGAAAGCCCCAACAACATTCCTGTCCCCATCCTGTCCTAGCAGTCTTTAGAAAATTAAGCCCTTTGATTCCAGTTACAAAATGGTAAGCTGCATTAATACAACTGCATGTTTGTGGGCTTTTTTAATTCCTAATTACACTAATTATTCTGACATGAAGGGAAATGATCTAACAAGTGAAGAGAAGAATGTGTGATTTCTTTATGCATAAACAACAATGTTTAAGTGACATAAAATATCCTTTTAAGCTTTCATAAAAAAATCTAATCTATGCTTATCATAATATTTATGAAATAAAAAAACCAGAGAGGAAAAATTGCTATAATGTACTCTGTGTGACCTCTGCTTTCTACAGAGAATGAAAACAGCCTTTTGCTTTTCAATCCCCATCAAAGTGGAGTAAAAGGAGGGACAGCGTTCCCGTGCTCAGTGCCATTAATCATTGCTTTCTTCAAGCAAGTGCGTATTAATTTCTGTCATCCCAAACATCATCGAGTATTGTTACAGCACCGTTCACTCCTCATTCACCACCAGTTGTTACCAGTTTCCCTACACTGAGCAGAGACAGGGTGAATCGTGTGGATTTCAGTGTTAGAGGCCTTTATCCCTGGGGTGCTGACACCAATTAAGCCATTTCAAGAAGAAATGAGAACAGGCCCAACCCTTCCATGTAACAAGAGCTTGCACCTAGCTTTGGCAGGTTGCCATTTTCTCTGGCTTCACACTACAGAAATACTCTTCTCCACACCCTTTTGAATGGTGCAGGCTGTTTACATGTAATCGGTAACAATATCTTTTTGTTCATTTCTTCAGGTTCAAACTTAGAACCCAATATAACCTGACACAAAAGACTTGGATAATCTAGGTGGTAAACTAGAAAAATGAATGTTATTATCTATAAAATCATTACATTCAGGTTAGGAAATAAAAGCATATATTCCCTTTAACCCTGTGACAAAAAAAATTTTTAAGGCATTTTAAACAATAATTAGATTGTGGAAGCTGCTGCTTTTCTCAGACTGGGTTAATTGAAGATAAAACATTTTATTCCATTAGCTCAATTTCAACACTGCATCTGCTGAGAGAATTCATGCACACAGGAATATAAACCAGATACTTCCTAGTATTAACAGCAAAGTTTGTGACCAGTTTAAAGAAGCTCATTATCAACATGGTACTGGTGTTTGCTTTCTTTGAGAGTCTTTGGTCAGGAATGAAGGGTCATGCTTTTAGAAGGTTACCTGCAAGTCCAAAACAGATCTGCTCAAGTGAGTTTAATTAATATCATTTTTGCATCACTAAATATAGAGATCCATCAAACTCTTCCACAATATTGTTGATTTTTTTTGACCTCTTTCGATCTAATCATTCTCCTTGTTTTAGACATTTACATCTGCTTTTAAGTTTTTATGGTTGCCTGTTGGCAGGCAGCAAAGTGGAGCTGTCGATGCTACTGCAGAATAATGCAAGGTTTGTTATGAATTAAATATTAGAAACCTTAACACAGCGGCCAATAAGAATTATTTGCCTTATTAAAGCAGCAGAAGACGCTGATTAAATTTTCATTGCATTGCAGTCTTTTTCCCATTTCTGCTTTCAATTCATCATTCTAATGTATGAAAGGCTCGCCGAATAATGGCAGGGGGACTTAATTTCTAGAATGCAAATATAGCAAAGAAAATACCATAAATACCCTCCCAGAAAACATTAAACAGTCAGTTCTAATTAAGTGAATACTAACTAAGTAAATATTCTCTTAAAGGGAAAAAAATAACTCAA
>NW_024070209.1:95401791-95411791 GCF_014754425.2 Oryx dammah | reverse complement strand
AATGATATATCTGACTATGAATTCCAACTACCTTCATCCTTAGGTTGTTTTTTTTTTTTTTTTAAAGAAAAGAGGAGAAAGAAAGAAACTTATGAGACCATCTAAGTCAATTCTTCCTCATTTGAGGGCACTTGGATAGTAAAGGCTTCTACATAATACACACATATGAACTTGCCATTTCATACATGTATATTTTTTTAATGCTGTGATTTTCTTCCCCTATCAATGCCACTCAAGTGGAATGTCAAAAACTCCTCCCATTTCACTATAAATTCCTATTTACAAAGGCTTAGTACATCTGAAAGCCAGTAGAAACCTTTTGTTCAAAAAACAATAATATGCAATTTCAAAGGCTTTTTGTTCCCATTTCAGTCAAAACTAACTTCATATGTTTTAAATGAAATTCTGCAAGTAATCAGAGACTAATGAGGATTCATTGGTTTAACTAGTTCAAGGAGTCTGAGAAGGGAATGAAAATTTAAAGTCACCAAGTTTTTCATTTAGAAGAGCAGTTAATGTGCAGGTACACTAAGTCCTCTTCACTGAGAAATGCAATCAGGACTCTTGTCTCAGGAGAGACTCTCATCCCTCTGTCTGTGTGCACATTCCTGACTCCCATTAACATTAACAAGCACCACACATGCACACGAAAAGAAACCAGCCTTAGTAGCATGTATGCATGGCAGCTGTGGTGACTAAATAATCCATATGGCTCTGAAGAGAAGTTCTGCTTTGTTGGGTCTAGAGTCACAGCTACAGTGGTGGAATTCAGACACTCAAGCAAACCTCAGTCTGAATGCTTGATCCAAACCCCATCCTGTCCAACCACACCTCAGACTGCAGTTAAGCCTGGGTTTGGAAATTCTATCCTCAGCATGGTTTATACAGGTAGAAGTTCCATGTTTGAGGAAACTTTAATTTTTTCACAGGCCCAAAGTTCTGTCCTCCTCCCAATTCATCATTCTATTCCTGCATTCACTCATCCATTCCTTACAAAATGTAGGAAATCACGTAATAGTTTTATAGAGAGAAAATCAAAGGCCTAGCTTAAATCGCAAAAGCAAAAGCAGAATCAAGTATGAAACACCATCTTCAACGTGAAAATCAAATAATATGGTAATCTTAAAACAAGATACATGCTGAAATGTAAATTCCACAGGTTGTGTAAAGGGTAGAATTTAACCACTAATTCTAATGCCTCCCAGCAACTAGAATTAGGTATTTAAGTGAGAGTCTTAATGCTCATTTAATATAGTCTCCTGAAGCCCAATCCAACAACTTCTTCATTTTTTCCTATGAAGAAAATATTCTTGTGAAGTTCAGTTTAGTGAAGACACTGGTGAAGACACACAAGTTTACACTTCTGAAAAGAATTCACTAGCCATATTCTGAAACTGGGCTCTAGGGAAAAAGACTAGATGATGCAAAATTCTTAGTATCCTTCCATGTATAGAGAACATGATGAAAACTT
This sequence comes from Oryx dammah, assembly GCF_014754425.2. Taxonomy (NCBI): domain Eukaryota; kingdom Metazoa; phylum Chordata; class Mammalia; order Artiodactyla; family Bovidae; genus Oryx; species Oryx dammah. The sequence continues at coordinate 95,410,320 of NW_024070209.1, read as the reverse complement.
CATATTTATCTCCCGTTAGATCAATTAATATTCAGAAAAGTTATGTAACATTACATTTAAATAACCATGGGGGGAGAATCTACCAATGTTCTAGAAGCTTCTCTAGACCTTTCAATCAATTTTATTTATATGCAAAACCAAGAGAAACTTAAAAAAAAAAACAAAGCTCCTCCTGATGCTAAAGCTCTCAATTTACTGACAGGCAAATGGCTTCATGCTGCCACTTAATCTCATTTCTTGCATAATGCCCTCTAATTAGCATATCAAAGTGAATTAATACTTCTAGGGCATTAGCAATGGGGAAATCTGCTCCAGGCTCACAATAGCAGTTAAGAGAGAGCCAAGAAATCCTCAAAAACACCACAAACCACTTTGCATTGCAAAACTGTTCAATTTATTTATCCTCTCTCTCTAAACACTTTTACCGCACACTGTTTTACTACTGTTCACCAAACAAAATGATAATTGCCAAAGTTACCAGCATCTGTAATGCCTGTTTAGAATCTTAATTTAGATTATGTTGCAGATAATTTCTATATGCAACCATTTGTTCTATTATAAATGTTAATATAGAGACAGTGGAAATGTTGACATTCTCAATTAGTTAATTTGAATTTGAAATAAAATTTTATGGGATTTTAAAATTTATGAAATTTTTAATGTAAAAAGCCACCTGCTGGACTCTGATGCCTAAGAAATATGCTTTGAAAACTTATGTATCACATAAAACAAAATAAACAAAAAAAATCATTTTGCCATAACATATGTTGAGTCTTCCAACTAATGGTTTAAACATTGTGAGGAATCATCAACATTAAAAGGATTACATTGTATACCAAGTTCTCATTAATATGATCACACAAAAAGGGTTATTGTTCAAAACAGCTTAACATTTGTAAAGCACTTAACTTGAAGAAAACAAGTAGGAAACTTTTAACAATTATTTTTATCCATAATTACTTTTAACTGTTCTCAGTCTTAATGAGTTACTATCATGTTAGTCAAAAGTAAAAAAAAATGCCATGCCAACTCAATTCAACTTAACACATTCTATCACATCAATATTTTTACTAGACATACACTCAAATTTAGTACCAAAGCAAACTACCATTAACCATCAAAAACTACAAACATATTTATTGTATGTGTATATGTTTATGGAATACCTCTATTTTCAAAATAACAATAAAGAAGAAGAGATTCTGGTTACTATTCTGCCTACAAAGGGGGTAATTAGAATCAAGAGTTGAAGATTAATGAAATTTATTTTCAAATATGTTCTGTGTCTAAAGGCATAAAAAGATGGTTTATTTTTTTCAGTGGCTCATTCAAGCATTTCCTACTAATTTATTTGCTAAATGTAACACTAACACAGAGCTCTGATAGCAATTTGTGTGTTTGATTAACTTCTACAACTTTGTAAAAAATCTTTTTAGCTAGATAGATCTAAAAGAACTTTGACCAATTCACACTACATAGTGATATAAATTATTTACTCTCTTCATATGTAAAGACTCAAATGGCCTACTGAAGTAGAGCAAATGTTTGAAAAGGTCAACATGGGAGGGAGTGTACAAGCATTGTTAGTCTGTTACTACCTAAATCATGTTGATACCACTGATAAATGGCTAAAACACAAGCCTGCTGAGAAAACTAATAAAACATAATTCTCATAATGTCAATACTGAAAGAATAAATGCCTAAAGTTGTTCATATGTACATAAATAGAGGGAAAATAGTATAAAAATCCTTATTTAGCATGATGTGTTCAGTACTGATCTGTTAGGTATTCTGAAATATCTCAATGTTATTAGTACAAAATAAAACGAATGATTTAGGGTGTGGTTCATGAATTTCGGTTTTTTTTCTTCATAGCCATACGTCATATAACTTCATCCTATACAATGCCACCATAAACTATCAAAACACACATAATCCAGATAAGATGCTAAAGGTCTTGGAAGTAGCCATTTACAAAAGTTGTAAACAGAAATCTAAAAATACAAGCAAAATTAGTTAAAAGGAAAAGGATCCTAACATGAAAGATATACCCAGAAAATTTTTATGGAAGTCAAAGAACCAATGTGCTCTTTGAGGCAAGGCAAGGCTTCCTTTGCCACTGTATTAATATACTTCTGATTTGGATTAAAATTACATAAATTAGCATAATAACATAGTAAAGTCCCAAATAAAAACCAAAACTACATAGATCTATAATAAAATGAAGTCCACTAAAATTGAGGCATGAAAGAATTACTTGCACAGATCAAGTTAGTATTGACAAGAGAGTTCAATATTCTTTAATTGGGAATAAGAAAAAAGGTATGGAAGACAGGTCCATACTTTTAAAATAATACCTGCTTGATACTTTAGATCATGAAGTTCCAAACCAGTAGAGAAGATTTTTTTTCTACGTTTTCTATGAATGTATTACCTGTATTATCTTCTAAGGATGAGAGAAGAGTAAAGAAAGTTAGAAAAACATCACTCTTTTACATCCTTCCTCAAAACTTCCTTAAAAAGCTCCAGTAAGCTAAGCAAATCTATAAAAATAAAAAATATTCTTACATTACACAAGAAAAAATTTGCAATAAAGCAACAAAATTTATGACATTTCCAGGATACACTGACTTCGTAATTTTCCCTATTTAATCACTGAATATTTCCAATGTAAATAAGCGATAATGTCTAAAACTGATAAAAAATTTAAAACATTAAAAGTCCTTTAAAATTTGCTTCAAAATAATTGTGAAAGGGTGGGAGTTCCAGAGAACACAAGATTGGCCAAGTGTTGCTAACTGCTGAAGGTAGGCAATGAGTTCATGGGGATTCAAGTTTCTCTTTATCTATATTTTTACAATTGAAGTTCTCCATAATAAAAAGTTTTTTTAAACTAGAAAATAGTTCATAAAAACACAGAAATGAATCATGTATTAAACAGAGCATTTGTTTTTAAAACTCTGGAACAAACAATGATAACTATATTCGAAGTACTGCAAGAGCAACTTAAAAGAATACAAGATATATATTATATGTAACATTTAGACTCACATACAACAATTTTCACCTTTCTTGTTAAAATTTCACGTGGTGGAATATTTGGATTTTATACACTAGGAATTGAATTACCTGGCACTGTAAAAAGAAAAATGAACACATTTTTATATTGAAGCATTAAAAAAAGAAAGAAAACAGGCCAGAAAAAGAAGATGCCATGAGTCTCTAAACCCTTAGGATCAGAAATAGAGGTGCTGACTGAGAGTACTGCTTTATCTCTCTGAAAGCTAGTCCCACTTACAGCAGTAAAGATAAAAGGTTTAATCATATATATCATACTCTAAACGCGTATAAAAACTCACAAGCTACCTTCTTGATCCAGTTTTGATATGTAAAATCCTTACGACTCTTTCTAGGGAGGGTTCCTTTAAAAGCAAAGCATTTTTAATAGTAATTTTCTTCTCTTTAAACATAAAAAATACTTCAACCAGCCCAACCAGGCAAGCAGGCCTTTCTCTTCCCCTGCGGACACCTCCTGCAGTAGAGAAGTTCATTAAGTTTTATGATCTTCCCAAGTCAGTCCTGCTTATAAGCCTCACAAAGGCCACAAATCTGGCAAACCATCATGTATGCCATTAGACATTACTAGTAAATGAATGCTATTTAGGGTTTGTGGTGGCAATAAATCAGAGTTTGGTTGGCAGCTATCAACATGGAGTATTTTAACCTACTATTTAGAAAGGAAAAGGTTATGCTGATTTTTTTTCCTAATACACAACATTTTTTAACCATATGACTCTGATTATATATTAGAGTGTTGAATTTTCATTTTAAAATATTTTTAAATACATTTTTTTTCCTCAAAAAGAGCCATTTCCTTTATTCAAACTCTCATAATTAAGGGCTTTGGAAAGAAGAGAGAGAGAATAGAATCCTCTCACAAAGTACTTCAACAATCAAGATTAAGGTGGCCAAAAAGATGTGAGGGAACGCCCCCAAAGAACTAGGCAGATAAGGAGACCTCATAGTATCATGGATACTTAATAAGAGACAGATGGTAAAATGTGGCTAAAAAAGAAATCTTAACAATTATCTCACTGGTCACTTACTTAGCTTAAAATGGGTAAATATCTTGTTTTAAAGCCTGTAACTTTCAGTTGCTTTCAAAATGCGTAGCTATCACAATTCAACAGATATTTCTGTCCAAAAATAACTGAATGATAAATTTTATAAAAGAACACATTTTCAAGAAAAAGCAGGCATCTCATGGTATACTTTCCCTACCTCTGAACAAGAAAAAAAATATAATTGTGGTAGATCATCCATTTATCTGTCAGAAGGGAAAAATACCTTTTCATATTTGGTAGAAGGGAAAAAAGATGTTTTTCAAACTAAACCCCTCATGTGCATCAGAACTGGCAGTGTTCACTGCCTGATCAGAAACCTCAAAAGCTACTGGCAGATCTGCAAATATATGGATTTTTGTTTTAATGATTTTGTCTTATTTTTTAAAAAGCACAACCAAAATGACATTATCCACTGAAATGACAGCTTTACCCCCATCTCCCCACTAGTCAACCCCCTACCCCTCTATTATGCAGAATAGAGTCATCACATAGTATTCCCAGTTTCTATTACAAATGACTAGGTAAACTTTCTCTAAGGTTATAGAGAATTAATCTTTGGATACTATGTTATTAGATTTAATAAAATGATTTTTTTAAAAAAGCATTACATGATATACATTATAATCTACAGTGCTTATTTTATAAGGCTCATGATGTTTCCAAAGCATGACTGTGGGAACAGATGGGGGAGGGGGGGAGGCCTGGAATTTGCTGCCCCAATTTCTTTGCTTCGGTAACACTAATGTCTACACAGCTGTTTTATTTCAAATCAAGGATTCTGAGTTCAGCGTCCCTGTCTCCTTCTAAGAGTAGTTTTGGAGAGTGAGGTGGAGCTCTGGGTAGTAGGGGAGAAAGGAGAGGAGAGAAAGAGCTTCACCCCCATCAATCATTTGGTACTTAAATCCCGTCCCTCTCGAGCTTAGAGAGGCTGGCAGGAAGATGCCTCAGCCCAGACAGCCGCCTTTACTCTTTGTCGGCCGTTGGCTTTTTACAAAAGAGATAACGTGCAAACTTGGATCCGCTGGCCAAAGCACAGAAAGAGAATCTAATTTACAAGTTATCTCTGAAAGCCTCAGAAACAATTTTCAAAACACAAAAATTTCTTTTGTCAGCTACCTCTTGCTTCTTAAATAGCAAGTGCCCTACCAAGGCTCTCTCTGCCAGTAATCCCAGACTCTGAAAAGACTTGTTTCTTTTTTGTAACTCACCTTTGACATGAGGTTGACTACACTTTCCTTTCAGAATGGTGTAACTAAGTCTTGTGCAAATAAGCAACTAGAGGACTTATGCTTCCTAATTGAATTCTGCCTGCTGCTAAATGTCTAAACAAGAAAAGCAGTTTGCTAGGTTTGGTTCTCAAACTAGCTAGGCCAAAACTTTAAAAAAGGCAAAAAAAAAAAAAAAAAGAATCATGATAAGAGGGTGAGAAGGAAGGGATATCAGTCCCCTCTCCCTAGTAATATAATTCTATATAAAGTTGAATCAATCTTAATATTCACAACATAGTCAATACCCCAGTGCTTAGCTGTCAGCAGAAACCGAAGTGGAGCCCTGATAGCAAGAAAACCCTTGGACATTAAGCAACATAATTTACTGAGAATTATGCACTTTTAGGCTTCTAAACTAAGAATCTCAAGATTTAATGCTTGATGTCTTATTTTATAGTCAGATCAAAATTATCTACCGTTTTAAATCACAATGCTTTCTAAAGGTAGCTAAAAACCAACACAGAGTAAAAGTTAGTCATTTTAAAATGTCTCTGGTTTTCAAAATTAAAATATATCTTAAAAACACTCACTTGACATAAAGAAATCAAGCACACTATGTGAATGAAAAGCAGTAGTCTTTCAGGCTCTCAATATTTGCTGTTAATTATGGTTTTAGCATATATTTTAATAGACAGCAATAACCCTTCATCTTTTATTGATTACTTTTAGGATTAGAATAGAATTGCATGGTGGAAAATCGGTTTAAAAGGAGGACCACTCTTCTACCAACTAACAATTATATACAGTGCGCTAATATTTGTACATTCAGTTTAAACACAATCACATTTAACCTTTTAAATACCTTCACTTAAATATTCCTATACTTTGGACTTTAACTTTCTCTTCTATTCTTTGCCAACTTAAAAAACAGCAACTTTATAATACTGTATACCCAACAAACACACACACAAATAAACAGTAAAGCTTGTTTAATGCATTTGTTTGCCATATACAGGGAAGATAATGCCTCAAACGAAATAAAAAATCTAAATTAAACCTCAAATTCCACTTGAGGCACTACCATCACCTCAAGACTAAAATAGCTTCAGTTTTTAAAAAGTCTAACAAGGAAACTAAATTGAGATGAATTGTCAGAAATTTGTCTAATATATACTTATAGTTTTCATTCCAGCACTTCTGCAAAAGCTGTCTTCTCATATATTCCCTGCTCTAAATACTTCAAAAATTGTTCAACCTGCACCTGTGGACCTTTCTCTACTTAATAAAATATATTAAGTATGTTTACAATGTAATGACTTCAAGCATAAAATTTAATAAAAGTAGTAATAGATATAATACATTGTATACGCCTAAACACATCATTACCCTTCCAGCTTTTTAAAAGTAGTATTCCGAACTAAAATACTAATTCAAACATACTTCCCGGGTCTGTGCAATTGCATCTATTCTTCTATCTGTGGAAATGAAGCTTAAGGCTAAGTAAAACAAAGTTCGGGATATGCTTCTCCGCGGGAGTCGGTCCCCGTGGCTCCTTTTAAAAACTGACATACAAACAAGGCGAAAGGAGCAGGAAAGGGTGGCTGGCGCTCCCGGCCCCCTCCCCGCCTGCAGCCAGAGGTGGCCGCTTGGGGACTGCGACCCTGCCCCGTCCACTCTACACTTCATTTTACACCAGGAGCGGAATTCAGAAATCGACTCCAGATTTATTGCAGTTTTTTCTCAAGATCAGGAGGTGGGAAGGAAAGAATGATCAAAGATGGCGGTGCCCAAAAGCAGCAGCTTTCAACTGGAGAGTCGAAGGAGTAGCTCGGACCCCACCTCAGGGGTCTCCAGGCCCACCGCGGGGCGCAGCGTCTTACCTGTTTTCTCTTTGATCTCACACAGGACACTGAAGAGCGCGGGTTTCATTCTGTGACAGTTCAGGGCATGTTTCCTAAAAAACAAATAGCAAAACACAAAGGTATTAGCATCACCTATGGAATAATATGGCGCCTTCCTTAAGTTAGATCCAAGATTTAATTCCGGCCCCCTATTTTGGAAGGCTCTTTTGAACCCCGTCAAATCAACAGAAAACTCAAGTTGACTAGTTAGCGAAAACCGGCAAGCTCTGGCGGCTACAGCTCCAGCCGGAACGCAGCGCGACCCATCTGCCGGGCAGGCAGCAGCCTCGGCGACCGCGGGGCGCGAACCCGTGCGGGGAGCCGCGATCCGGGGGCAGACGGCGGCGACTCAGGGGAGAAGACAGCGTGGAGGGGCTCCCGCGTCCGCCCTCCGCCGGGGCAGCGGGCGCGGCGCGGGCTGCCGGCCGACTGCGGCCAGCGGGCGGTGACAGCTCGGCAAAGTTTGCGAGGCGGCCCTCCCTTCCCGAGAACTTGGCCGCTCGCGCCCGGACCCGCCGGGGAACCGCCCAGAGCCCCGCGCCCGGGCTGGGGCGGCCTCCCGCACAGCGAGGTCGTCCAGCGGCCGAGCGAAGCCGGGGTGCCGGGACTCCGGGCCGAGGAGAAAGTTGCACTTCCCTCAAGTGCGGCCCGGGGCCCGCTCGCGGCGGCGTGCAGCCGGGTCCGGGCGGGAGGTTTGAATCCGTGCGAGGGGGCCGGGCTGCCAGAGGGCCGGACGCGCGGAGGTGGGGTGAGAGAAACCCACGAAATCCACGCGGCACCAAGTCCGTCCCGCGCCCCGAGAGCAACTTTGCCGACTCCCGCCCGCGTCGCGGGGCGCTGGGCAAGTTCCTCAGAGGCCAGGGCCGGAGGCCTCTTTTCGGAGAAAGTTCCCCGCCCGGGGCTGAGGCCCTGGCCCGGGCACAACCCGGGCCCGGACTCTGCCGCGGGCCCGGCTCCCGCACACACACAAAAGATGCTTAATGAGACGACACCAACTTTGCTTGCGCCTCGTCCAAGCTCTGGTCGGTGATGGTCATGATCTGGTGGAGGATGTCGCCGATGTCCTGCTTCCTGCCGTCGCCGTCCGCCCCTTCGTGGCCGTGAGGGGGAGGCGGCAGGGCCATGCCCCCCTGCACCGAGTGGCCGGCCAGGTTCACCCCGGCCAGAGTCTGCAGCATCCTGGATTGATCGTCCATCCCGCCGCGCGCGGGCGGGAGCGGGCGGCGGCGGCGGCTGAGGCGAAGGCTGAGGCGGCGGCGGCGGCGGCGGCGGCGGCGACGAGGGAGGAGAAGAAAG
>NW_024070209.1:95367680-95401391 GCF_014754425.2 Oryx dammah | reverse complement strand
CGCCCCCCGCGCCAGCCTGCGCACTCCCCTCCCAGGCCCGCCGCCGCCGCCTCGGCCGGGCGGGATCCGAACCCCGGCGGCCCCGGGGGAGGGAGCGGCGGCGGCGGCGGCGGGCGGCGGCGGCGGAGGGCCGGCGGGCGGGCCGGCCGAGAAGAGCTAGAGGGGCGGAGGAGGAAAGTTTGGGAGCTAGCGGGCCGGCGCGGCGGGGGCACTGAGCCCGATGGAGGGCCCCGGCGGGCCGCGCGCCGGGCGGACAGCAGATTGATGGGGCGAGAGAAGTCGCCGCCGCCACAGCCAGAGCCGCGCACCCTGCCAGCAGCCGCCGCGGACCGGGCTCGAAGGCCGTTCGGCTGAGGGATTGACAGGCTGCCAGTGCCACTCACTCACTGCGGCCCCGGACGCCCGGGGGGGAGGGGCAGGGGCCAGAGGAGGGCGGGAGAGCGCTCCGCACGCCCCGCCCCCGGGGGCGGTGCGCGCTCTCATTGGGTCTTGCGCCTCCCGCCGCCGCCGCTGGCACCGCCCCCGGGCTTCGGTCCTGCCCCTCTAGCCTCCGAGCCCCTGCCTCCCGAGAGCGCGCCCCCGGACCCCTCAAGCCTCATCGCGTCCTGGCCCCCGGGATAGGCCGGCCCGCAGACGTCGTTCCCGCACCCTGATTTCTGCTCCTAGTGTTAGCAGTCATAGATGCCAAAAGTTGTGTACGGGACCCTAGGCAACTCGCTCCAAGGCCAACCATGTGCTTCCCCGCAGCGCCCTGAGCTTCACGCCTCGGACAGCGCCTGGTACACTTTCCCGCTCTTCCCGTCGGGAGGTGGTATCCTCAGGGTACCCGGCCGCCCGTCCCAGGCCAATCGAATCGCACTCGAAGCCGAAAGGGGCGGGACGGAGGCAAGAAAGGGATATCCTTATTGGAGCGTTCGAAAAGCCCTGGGCAGAGAGGCGGGGACGCCGCGGATGGTGACCCCGCCCACCCCGCGATCACCATAGTAACCGAGAGGTCACTGCTCGGAGTTGGTTCCAGCGCTCTGGCCTTGCGCTGTCCCTCAAGAGGTGACCAGGTAAGGCAGAAGTCCTTTGTCCTGCATGCTTGATGCCTGAAGTCAGCGGATCTGAGTAATATACACTTTTCTTGAAAGAGGAGCACATGAAAATGTGTCAGAGGAAAGTGGATTCGGGAGGAGCGGAAGGGTTTGATATCCAGGACTAATATAAATTTACAACCTTTCATACAATGTGCAATTCCTGGTAATCCAGGGAGTCCTTCAGCAAGATCTGCCTTTAGCTACCTCCAGATAGACTAAAGCTGCAAAATGAACTTTATTATAAAGAATATTTATTTCAGTGTAGACTGGATTCTACTTATAAATTTACCCCACCACCATGAGTCATTTAATGGTGGTGACTCCAGCCACAGATTGTCATATATATAGCACTTTTTCTTCCATTGTACTCTGCCTACAAACGACTAAATGCTCACATTACTTGGGGGTCTAGACTTCCAGCTCTTGTGGACGCTTGAGCTTTCTCTTAACCTAATTTCCCTAACAGAGCTTCCTCATATTTCCCCCATTTTAGATCCATGGAGCTCACCCTCGATGGACCCTTCGGTTAGGTGGTTCTGAAAAGTCCTCTTGTTTCTTCGCCAAACTCAGTAAGCTGCCTTACCTGAAACCAAAAATAGGGGTGTGAGGTATGAAAAATGGTTCTTACTCTGCAGGGTTTAATGTAGGACAAGCAGTTCTTTACATGCCAGATGGATTCTTGGAATGAAGCAGGCTACTCGGTTCCAGGTTCTTTCCTTCGTATGTTGTGTGTACTTTTAAATACTCCCCACTGCAAAGCTAATAGCTAACGTTACAGTAAGGCAAGCTAAAATCTTTACAAACTGCACAGCTGCTGGAGAGGGCGTTCCAAACAATCCACTCTGCCTCTTACTTCCAAAGAACAAGCCCCCTTATGTTCATTAATATTCCCAGCTCCTCTGTAGCCCATTTATGTGTCAAGTTTCTGATTCTTCTTTTAAGCCCCCATTATGGGTTACTCATAGTCATCATTGATTGGACTTTCTCTTTATTCTTAATGTGTTTTTCAAAACTGTCACCACATCCTTATATATTTTTGCATTAAGGAGCAAGAGCAAACAGCCAATCTTCCATAATTCTCCAAAGATGAAGATGTAAAACCACAGAATTCTATCTGAAAGATACCTTCAGCTCTAAATTCCTTCCAGCTCTAAAATTCAATGATCCTGTGACTCACTATCAGGCCTCCTCCCTGCCTTCCTTCTAGGCTCATAATCTTGACTAATCAGTCATGAGGATGAGGCTAATTAGCAACGGGGATTTATGGTTATTTCTAGCCCTCTCCAAACAATGAGTTATGTAAGCAAAGCAACATATATAAAAATGTAAATAAAATTAAAGAAACACGCAAATAAAGGCAAATGGGATGTATGGGCTACGTAAAAAAACGAGAACATAAAAACATAAATTAGAATTAAGAAAACAGTTAAACAAATGCCAGCAATTAGGAGTAAAACAACTTGTTAAATGTCTCACACCCGCAGCTATTTTATGACACACACCTCTAAACCCATGGTCATTCAGTGATGTGGAAACTTGATACCATAATTCTGCATTAAGTGGTTGGATTAGATTGACCTTCTGCTTGGGAGGTTTCCCTTTTTGTTATTGTCAATATGAGTTGCAGTAAAAGCCAGGGGGTCCTAGCAAGGATTCCCTCACAGACTCATTGACAACCACTATCGACTTAAAGCATAAATTCTATTAGATTGGTTTCCAAGCCCCGATAAACAGTGTCACCTAATTCTGAATACCCCCACAATCTACTGTGTCTTTGCCACTTTCTCACTTGGAATGTTGCCTTATCTCACTCAGCAATCTGAGTCACATGGTTGGTGCCTTCACAGATAATAGAACAGAACCTCTCTAAGTACCTAAATCCATCTTTGCTGTTTCTAAGACAGTGATTATTAAAAAGTCAAAGGAAATGTAATTTATTTTTGGTGAGTGTACATTCATGTAAAGCTAACAGTGAAAAAGTGGTGAAAACCAAGTAGGGGCCACTCTCTCATATTCGTCCCTTTCCATGAGTTTGGTTCATATTAACCATACCATCACACCATCACCTCTACCAATACAGTGATCATCACAGCAGATGCCATTTTCATGCAGTCTCTCTGAGTGGGACATTGTGCTCCGTGTTCTTACTTCATCTTATTTCAATCTCCCAACAGGCCAATCTAGGTGAAATTATTAAATATAAGGAAACAGACTGAAAGAGGGTAAGAAACTTATATAAGACCTCCAAGTCAGTTGGTATTAGACCTTGGATTCAAATCTTGATCTGTGTGGCTACAAAACCCACCCTATGAAACACTGCCCTCCCCAAAAATGTATATATATATATATATATATATATATATGTATCATTCAATCAAGGGCTTCTCTGGTGACTCAGTAAATGCCTGAAATGCAGGAGACCCGGAGTTCAATCCTTGGGTCGGAAGATTCCCTAGAGAAGGAAATGGCCACCCACTCCAATATTCTTGCCTGGGGAGTTCCATGGACAGAAGAACCTAGCCGGCTACAGTCCATAGGGTTGCAAACAGTTGGACACAACTGAGCGACTAACACAACAACATCAGATTAAAAATCACAAGGCTTTGACAGGTAAACTGTAAATTGATGAAAATAACCAAGCACTTAATAAAAAGAGGTTAACTCTGTAGAGATTAGAGAAATCTAGGTCTCATGGCAGTAGAGCAGGGAAATTGAAGAATAAAGCCCAGCAAGGCTATTTTTCATAGCCATCTAGGACCTTGGCTCTCTGAGGCTTTCCAGCCATGCCTGCCTTCACTAATCGTCTGCTCTAAACTCTGGCTGAATATATTGCCTATAATAGGTAATTTACCACCATACTAGGTGGACCCATGTTGTTTTCTCTCAATTCACCCGTTTCCTCACCTAGTTCATTTGCATGTTAAGGACAAAGTATATATTTTGAGATGGACCATCACATGACTGATTTGACTTTAAAAAACGAAAACTAAGATGTCGAGACTTCCCTGTTGGCCCAATGGCTAAGATTCTGAGCTCCCAATGCAGGGGGCCCAAGTTTGATCCCTGGTCAGGGAACTAGATCTCATATGCTGCAACTAAGACCTGGCACAGTCCAGTTAAAAAAAAACAAAAACCTTAGATGTCTAGGAAGTCCCTTTGGGGAAACTGACTAAATCCTTATTCCCAAACATATCACTGCTCCATCACTTTGGGAGTGATTCTTGAAAAGTGGTCTTTACAGTTGTTAGCACATGTGACCTGTGACAAATCTTCACTTCTGAAAATGTATTTGACTGAGCAACCAAAGGATCAGTGAGACAACAGTTCACCCTCCTATTATGAGGGCCTTTAAAAAAAATTTTTTTTAATTTATTTTTGACTGCATCGTATCTTAGTTGCAGCACACAGGTTCTTCATCATGGTTCATAGGCTTCTCTCTAGTTGTGGTGTGCAGGCTTGATTGCCCCACCAGGGATCAAACCCAAGTCCCCTACATTGGTAGGTGGATTCTTAACCTCTGGACCACCAGAGATGTCCCTATGAGGTGCTTAAAAGAAAATAATTATTGGAATACATAATTTCTGAAAGGTTTGATAGAAAGCCCCATCTTTAATGTCCTTTCATTCCTCATAACACCTGGTAGAGTGCAATCTCATGCATAGTAGACACTTGGAGCCAACACTGTCAATTGCTGTTATCCACTGGCCCACCTCCTTCCGTGCTGGTAGAACCCTGATTATTCTGATGGCAATGTGCTCAGTCTCAGTCAAGTTCCAAGTTGAGAATGATCATCTCATCTCCTGCTTTCTGAACCTATCAGAGGGATAGATTTGTCTCCTGATTTAAAGGAAAAGGACAGTCTAAAAGAAGAGTCTAAGGAGATATGACAGCTAAATGTAAAATGGTGTCCCAGATCGGTTTCTGGAACAGAAAAGGGACATTTAGGTAAAAACTAAAGAAATCTGAATAAACTATGGACTTTTGTTAACAATAATATATCACTAATGGCTCATTAATTGTACATTAAACAAGCATACTCTATTATTATAAGATGTTAATAATAGGGGAAACCAGGTGGAAGATACTGGAGAACCCTCTGTACTATCTTATCATTTTTCTGTAAATATTCTAAAATAAAACATTATTAAAAATAAATATAAACTAAGTGGGGCAGAGAGATATGGAGAGCCTAGGTTCCTGATAAGGGCTTCCCCGGTGGCTCAGAGGTTAAAGCGTCTGCCTGGAATACGGAAGATCTGGGTTCGATCCCTGGGTCAGGAAGATTCCCTGGAGAAGGAAATGGCAACCCACTCTAGTACTCTTGCCTGGAGAATCCTGTGGAGGGAGGAGCCTGGTAGGCTACTCTTCCATGGGGTCGCAAAGAGTCGGACACGACTGAGCGACTTCACTTTCACTTTCACTTTCATTTAGGTTCCTGAAGACATTGTTGAGTATCTGAACAAAACTAAATTGCTAATTCTAGTTATGTGAAAAAAATCTAATTTCTATTTTATAGTTCCTGAACTTCCCTGGTGATCCAGTGGTTAAAAATCTGCCTGTCAATGCAGAGAACATAGGTTCGATCCCTGGCCCAGGAAGATTCCACATGTCCTGGGGCAACTAAGCTCATTCGGTACAGCTACTGAGCCCATGTGCCCTAGTGCCCATGAGAAGCCAACAGAAGAAGTCATGGCACCACAGCTAGAAAGTAGTCCCTACTTGCTGCAACTAGAGAAAGCCCTTGGACAGCAACAAAGACACAGCACAGCCAAAAACAAATGAAGAATTAAAAAAAAAAACTTAAAAAATAAAATTATAAAAATAAATAATAATAAAATTCCTATTGGTTGGGTTTTCCACTACTTCCAGCAAATCTAATCTCACACTGTTAATATATAAAGGATGGAAAGATGGAAGAATAGCCTAACACAGTGCCTGATATAAAATATGATCTCCTACAGGTCAGAAGATATAACCCAAAAAATATCTGATCTTTGTCCTAGGTCCCTAGGGAGATAACTTCTAAAACATTTGAAATTTGCCAAGATATAGGAGTGTCTCTCCTAGAGGAGGAAATGGCAACCCACTCCAGTATTCTTGCCTGGAAAATCCCATGGACAGAGGAGCCTTGCAACTATAGTCCATAGGGTCACAAAGAATGGGACACGACTGAGTCACTGAGCACAGCAGGATTATCTTTGTTAAGCCCCTCGTTCACACCCAAGTTTATGCTAACAAGAAGACTCAGGATTAGAGGCTGATCAACAGAAAGACCAACCATGTAACAAGAGGGTTGGGGCTTTAAACCAGCTTATCCTCCCAGGAAGGAAAGGGACCTGGAGATGGAGTTCAGTCCTGTGGCCAATGAATCAATCAATCATGCCTACATAATGAAACCCTAATAAAAACCCTATATACCAAAACCCACTGGAGCTTCCTGGTTGGTAAACACACTGACACTGTGGGGAGAGAGCCTGCATTCAGGACCTTGACCTATGTGTCTCTTCATCTGACTGGTCCTGATTTATATCCTTTACAATAAACCTGTAATTATAAGTGTAGTGCTTTTCAGAGTTCTCTGTCCTTCCAGATAGTATTGAACCTGAGGGAGTCATGGGAACACCCAGACTTGTAGCAAGTTGGTCAGAAGTGCAGGTGGTCTGGGGAACCTTGAACTTGCAGCTGTCATCTGAAGTGAGGGCAGTCTTATTGGTCTCTGGATTAATTAGCTATTGCTATGTAATAAAGTACCCAAAACTTGAATGTTTAAAACAACAAACAGTTATTATCTTAAAGTTTTGTATGTTAGGAATTTGGATATAATTTAGCTGGGTGCCTCTGACCTAGGAGCTCTCACAAGGCTGCAAACAAGGTGACACCCAGGGCTTATAGTCACTTCAAAGCTCGCCAGGAGGAGGATCCACTTCCTAGCTCACTCGCATGGCTATTGACTGCTCTCAGTGCTCAGTGACTGTTGGCCGGAAACATCAGTACCTCAGTCTCTGGGTCTCTCCATAGGACAGCTCACAACATGATTGCTGGCTTCCAAAAGGGTGAGGAAGCCAGAGAGCAAGAAAGGGCAGGCAAGAGGGAAGTCGGTCTTTTTTTTTTTTTAGTTGTGGGATGCAGACTCTTTAGTTGCAGCATGATGGGATCTAGTTCCCCAACCAGGGATCAAACCCAGGCCCCCTGTATTGGGAGCACAGAGTCCTAGCCAGTGGACCATCAGGGGAGTCTCAGAAGTCAGTCTTCTTATAACCTCATTTCATAAGTGACATACTAACACTTCTGCTGTGTTCTCTTTATTTGAAGCAAGTCACTAGATCTAACCTACACTCCAGGGGAAGAGGATGACTCAGAACACGATTATCAGGAGGTAAGTGTCACTGGGAGCTGCTATGGACTGTGCCCCTCCCCGAATTAGTAAATTGAAGCCATGACCCATAATGTGTTAGCATTAAGAGGTGAGGCCTTTGGAAGGCTGCTGCTGCTGCTAAGTCGCTTCAGTCGTGTCTGACTCTGTGTGACCCCGTAGACGGCAGCCCACCAGGCTCCGCCGTCCCTGGGATTCTCCAGGCAAGAACACTGGAGGCAGTCAGATTTAAATGAGGTTATGAAGGTGGGGACTCCAGGATGAGATTAATGCCCTTATGAGAAAAGGAAGAGGACTTCGCTGTTGGCGCAGTGGTAAGCAGTCTGCCAATCAAAGCAGCGTGTGTGTGAGCATGCGCTCAGTCATGTCCAACTCTTGTGACCCCATGGACTGTAGCCCGCCTGGCTCCTCGGTGCATGGGATTCTCCTACCAAAAATACTTTATCTGTTGAGCCATTGGGGAAGCCATATAGAAGTGGCTAAATGTCTAATTGTTGAGTAAATGCAGGTTTGATCCCTGGTAGAGGAACTAAGGGCTTCCCAGGTGGCGCTAGTGGTAAAGAACCTACCTGCCAATGCAGGAGGCGTAAGACAGGCGGATTCTATCCCTAGGAAGATCCCCTGGAGGAGAAAATGGTAACCCACTCGAGTATTCTTGCCTGGAGAATCCCACGGACAGAGGAGCCTGGCGGGCTACAGTCTATGGGGTCGCAAAGTGTCGTACAGACTGAAGCGACTTGCACACACGCATGGGGAACATGCCTTAGAGCAACTAGCCTGCGTGTTGCAACTACTGAGCCTGTGATCCACAAGAGAAATCCGCATAACCCGCATAGCCACCGAAAAAAAAAAAAAGGAAAAGAAGAGATACCAGAGCTTCCTCTCTCTGCCGTGTGAGAATACAGAGGGAAGGCAGTCATCTGCCAGCCAGGTAGAGGGCTCCTATCAGAACCCCACATGCTGGCATCTCTCAGGTTTCCCCAGCTTCAGAACTGTGAGAAATGAATGTGGTTTATACCACCCAAGCTAAAGTATTTTGTTACAGCAGTTCAACCTGACCAAGAGAGGCATCATCCTCCAAATTTAATTCTCAACACCAAATCAAATCATGGCATGATCCTTGCCCTATCTCACACTGGATCTACTTCTGTGATGTGCTTCTTAGCCAGGCCTTCAAGGCCCTATATAAGCTCTCCCAGTTCTGTCTCTCTAGCCATCTTTCCCCCTGTTCCCATATGCTGAATGTGTTAATCAGTCCTAATGCCCCACACTTTGGGAGTTCTTCCTTTTCCTTATACTGTTCCCTTCAGTGAGAATGCATACCCAAGTTTTACCCTCTTCATTAATGCTGTCTAACCTGTTTCACTTACAGTATCTCCACCAAGCCTCAAAATAACTCAAAGATCTTAAGACAAGTCATATTAAACCCGTGTTGTAGATAAGACTCAGAAAATAACAAGCCGCTGACACTTATTGAGCACTTAGTTTGTGGCAGGCACTATGCTAACGGTTTTTCATGCTTGATCTAGTTAAACCCTCGTGACAACCCTATGAACTGGGCATTGACCTCCCTATTCATTGTTAGAGAAACTGAGACCTAGAGATGTCAAATAACTTGACTGCGGCCACGTGGCTGGTGAATGAACTGTGACTCAAGCAAGCCTTCTGGCTCAGCATTCTTGTAAATAACCCCCATGTTACACTGCCTATAAGGGGGTTATGTTACCTATCCTAAGATCCCCCCATTACTAAGTGACAGAGTGGAACTGGAACTAGAAATTTCCAACCATTTCCACCATACATATTGTCTCCCTGCTCTAGTGTCGCCACTAGAAACCCTTTCTAAGCCCCAAAATGAAGTAAATCCTTCATTTTTGAGTTCCAAGTATCACTCAGGTTCTTATAAATGTGTACCCTTTTTAAAAAAAATTTGTATTTAAATATACATAACATCATTTTAACCATTTAAAAATCTTTATTTCAGCCAATAGCATTGAGCACATTCACACTGGTGGGCCCATCCCCAGTATCCATCTCCAGAACTTTTCCATCTTTCAAAACTGAAACTCTGTACCCATTGAACTCTCACTCCCCATCACTCCTTCCCCCAGCCCCTGGCCACCACTCTCCTAGTTTATGTATCTATAAATTTGCAATAAGTACCTTACATAAATGGAACCATATAATATTTTGTCCTTTTGTGACTGGCTTATTTCATTTAGCATAAAAATTTAAAGGTTCATCCATGCTGTAGCATTTCCTGTAGAGTTTCTTCCTTTTTAAGGCTGGATAATATTCCATTATATGTCTATATCACATTTTGTTTATTCATTCATCCATCAAAGGACTGCTTGGTTGTTTTCACATTTTAGCTATCATGAATAATGCTGTTACAAACATGAGTATTCAAGTGTCTGAGTTCTTGCTTTCATTTTTTTCCTGTATTATACCTATAAGTAGAATTGCTGGATCATGTGGTAATTCTATTTCAAAGTTTTATCAGGAACTGCCTTACTATTTTCCATAGAGGCTGTACTTTTTAATGTAGCTTCTAGTAATGTATCTTATATACTCTACACCTTGAAAAAAAAGCTCCTATGATATTCTATACCTGACAAATACCTAGTTGTTGCTAATTGGTATCTAATTGATGCTTAGGAAACATTTTGTTAAATAAAGAATCACAAAATCACTATCTTGAAACAAAGAAATCTGCTTTTATTTGAAACAGACTAAAATTTTCAGATAAGATCTAAACAGTTGCTGAACAGCATGCCTAGAGAGATTTTTTTAAGCTGATACATAAATCCAGAGTTTCATTTCTTAAAACCAAGTGGTCCCACAGTATATTTCTTTTTCTCTCACTAGCTTCTTGTCAAGATTTTGTTCATCTTGTAGTCCCGTTTCTTTTCTAGGCTTACAATAAAACTGATTTAAAGTAAAAGTTTCTTTAAGAATTATGCTACAATATGCTGATCTGAAAATAAATTTTCTAAATTTTTTTTTTTAACCATAAGGGGGCCATCAAAGATTTCCTGGTGATATTATGCACCAGTTATAAACTTCCTTCTGTCAGAAGCAAGTAGATGATACTTTTGATTATCTTCTATTTTGAATTGCTAGGTCAGATTTTAATGCAGAAAAGATTAAAATGCACTCAAAGACCTTTTGTTTTATTATTATAGTTAATAACTGTGTTATGGGAGAAAGTAGTATTCAAGTGTATATTTAAGATTTTAGTTTTTAGAAACAGTCTCATGGAATATTTTCCTTATAATATTCTTCCTATTATGTTGCTACTCATTAGCACAGTAAGATGGAAAGAGGAAAGGAGATGAAATAAATAAATGATCCTTACAAAGCCATAAGATAGATAGTAAAAAAAAAAGTTAGATATTTGCCTAAAATTAAATTTTCTACATCTTGGGAATGTTGGTCACCTGTGATTATTCAGGGGTGTAAAATCATGTCATTTAACTGCTCAACACAACACTACTTCCTCTTAAACTTCACATCTATCCTTATGTGTCCCTATAACCACGTTTCCTATGCCAGAGCCCAACTCTCCTAGCCGTAGCTTATCAGAACGGCAGTGAGCATTTGACTGGAGCTAACCCCAACCATTTCTCTTCTGAGAAACTGATGCCCTTGCATCTGGAAGACACTGATTTGTTTGCTGGCTATTTGAATCGAGGACATGTAACCCCCAGACCTCCAAGTCAGTATGTTTAGTCAATAGCAAAGCGAGAAGCAGAAAAAAGCCACTTATAAACAGAACAGTCTCAGAAAGAAGAAAACAGTGCAGCCTGGAAAGGAGGGAGGCTGGGGACAAGGTAGACAAGGAGCTGGACAGCTCCAGGGTCCTGAAGGCTGTGCAGTTTCTGGTTCTACGTTGTTGGGGAGTCTTTCAAGAGCCCCATTCTTTTTGGCTTCACGGGGTCTTCATCGTTGTGGCTTGTGGGGATCTTGATCTTCACTGTGGCATGTGAACTCTTAGTTGCAGCATGCAGGATCTAGTTCCCTGATCAGGGATCAAACCTGGGCCCCCTGCATTGGGAGTCCAGAGTCTTGGCTATTAGATCACCAGGGAAGTCCCAAGAGCCCCATTCTTAACTGAGCCCCCACAACCTGGTTCCCAATAGATGACTCAACTTTGAATTAGGTGTAATTTGAGTCAGGAGTCAGGGAAGTGGGTTAAGCTTGAGGATGAAGCTGGTGGAGCATGATCAGGGAGGTCCTGGGGAATTGGGGTAAGAAGAACTGGGGAACAGCAGAAGCAGAGATTTACTGATGAGAAAGTTGAAGGCTTGAGGAGAGGGTGACAGATTCAGTTGTTGGAGACTGTGGAGCCTGCGGAATGACCCGGGGGCGATGTCCGGTGGGCAGTTGCGGATCTAATGCTCAGGCAAGATGTCTGCACTAGAAAGAGAGATTTAGGGATTATTAACATCTCGATGGTGTTAGTAGTCATGACAGTAAATGAGATCACACCGAAAGAGTGTGAGAAGTGAGAAAAATGAGGATCTGTGACAGAGCACCAATAATTTAGGGACAGATGGAGAAAACCAGGAGCCACTATTAGGTGGGAGAAAGACTGGAAAGCACAGCAGCACAGAACTAAGGGTGTTTTAAGAAGAGAGAAGTCACCAGTTCAGCTGAGTTATGGTCAAAGAGGCGTCCGCTGAATTTAAAGACATGGTGAGCACTGGTGCCCTGGTGAAAGGTTTTAGTGGAGATGAGGGGTGTGGCAGATGTTCACTGGGGTCACCAAAGGAATGATTTGGTAGGGAGGACTGCAGACCGGAAGTTGACAGCTTTTTGGAGAAACTCAGCTGACAAGCAGAGAAGGAAATGGCACCCCACTCCAGTACTCTTGCCTGGAAAATCCCAAGGACAGAGGGGCCTGGTAGGCTATAGCCCATGGGTCGCAAAGAGCCAGATACAACTGAGCGACTTCACTTTCACTTTTCACTTTCATGCACTGGAGAAGGACATGGCAACCCACTCCAATGTTCTTGCCTGGAGAATCCCAGGGACCTGGTGGGCTGCCGTCTATGGGGTCACACAGAGTCAGACACGACTGAGCAAGTTAGCAGCAGCAGCAGCAGCACCTGACAAGCAGAGGAGAGCTAGAGGGGAGGAACTGGAAGGCCACATGGACTTGCGAACCTGTAGGGGGTATGAAAGAGAATGAAGCGTTTTCAAATACCTCACAGGTAGGAGCTTGTAGTAGGAGATATGGAGAGGTGGACGCTTGATGAATGAAGTTCTGAGTAGAGAGGGTGAGATCCATGCTCAGGCTGACGCTGCTCTTGGTTGCGATTCCTATGAGCCCCCACATAGGGAAGGAAATAGGAGGGACCAGGGGCGGGGCGGGGAGAAGTTGAACTTCAATGTCGAACAATTGACAGCCTGAGCCAAACCCACTGGAACCTTTTGAACTAAAATAGGCCTTCAGAGTTGTTCAGAGCTGGGCCCCGAGGGCTGGGCCTTTATACTGCTGTATCCATCAGTCCTAGAATGTCAGCTGTCCTGCCAGAGAAGGGCATGACCTTGGATGAGGTGGCTGTCTGCTGCAGAGGGAATCGCTAAATGGGCCTGACAGCTGATGATTGCCTCTGGATGGCGTTCCCCGCAACCATGGCAACCAGCCTTCCAGTGAAGGGGGAACCTGGCAGCACTACACAGGGTCCCCTACATCCCTTCACCAAAAAGCATTAGGTTTAAGCTCCTTGGCCCCATGTTCAACCTTCTCCATCATCTGGTCTCTGCCCACTACTCCCAGCTTCTCTCCAACCTTATCTTAGAGCCCAGCTCTTCCCTTTGATCCCTCCATACCTTTTCACCCCTTGATCTAAAATGATTCTGATCTTATCCGATTCCATCTCCAAAAATCCATCTCAAATGTCTCTTTTCTGAAAATGTTTCCCTGATTCTCCCAGATAAGAATACTAAATCTCCCTTGTCTCGCCTACCTTCTATATATTTCTATTTTTGTATTTTGTTGTTGTTTAGTCACTAAGTCGTGTCTGACTCTTTGTGACCCCATGGACTGCAGCAGCCAGGCCTCCCTGTCCTTCACTATCTTCTGGAGTTTGCTCAGACTCATGTCCATTGAATCACTGATGCCATCCAACCATTTCATCCTCTGTCATCCCCTTCTCCTCCTGCCTTCAATCTTTCCCAGCATCAAGGTCTTTTCCAATGAGTCAACTCTTCGCAGCAGGTAGCCAAAGTATTGGAGCTTCAGTTTCAGAATCAGTCCTTCTAGTGAATTCAGGGTTGATTTCCTTTAGGATTGACTGGTTTTATATCCTTGCTGTCCAAGGGACTCTGAAGAGTCTTCTCCAGCACCACACTTTGAAAACATCAATTCTTTGGCACTCAGCCTTCCGTATGGTCCAACTCTCAAATCCATACATTACTACAGGAAAAGCCATAGCTTTGACTATATGGATCTTTTTGCACCTAATTACCTTATATTGTGAGTTATCTCTCTCCCCGACTAGACTGTGAGTTCTCTGAGTGCAGAAACACTATGTGAATGATCTCAGTGTCTCCATCTAGGCATAGAGGAAGAACTGAATTACCAATATTCAAATGAATATGAGAATGAACTTATGAACAGATGAATGAATTATCGAGTTGGCAGAGTTTGAGCTCAGTGGCCTGACTAATCTGATGGCTGATGCCAAGGAGGGTGAGCAGCCATCTGAACAATAATATCCATTGGGCATGGTGGGCTCTGTTTCAGCCCATCTTGTGTTGATAGCCAAGGGGTCCTCTCTGGTGGTTGGGACCAATAGGATTTCTGGGAAGTTGTGATCCACAAAGGCGGTAGGACTATCACTCTGAGGAGGAAGGGATGAGGAACTATTCCATCTCACTGGAAGTAAGACTTCAGCTGTTGGCCATGAGTACAAAGATGGATACAGCCATGTAGGGCCCTAGAGTAGTCCAGGGCTGATAGTGTGGGACCCAGGTCACAGCCTTGGTTTAAAGATATCATCTGGTACCAGTGAGTTTGGGAAGGGGAGATGAAAGCAGGAGGACAGATACATCTAGGGCTCCCCCAGGCCCACTGCACGCTTGGCTCAAGAAGACAAACCCTAGATTCATCTGGTCCTGTTAAGTCTGCCCCTGGGTAGTTCTGAGCCTGCTTGGGGTGGGGTTTCGGTACTGGCAGGTCCTTCCCTCTTCACTTCCCTCCACAAATACTTATTGCCTGCAAGCATTTTTAAATTTAATTTTCATAAGACTCCTCCCCCTTAACAAATTTTGGCCACACCCTGAGGCATACAAGACCTTAGTTCTCTAACCAGCATTCGAACCTGTGTTCCTGTATTGGAAGGCAGAATCTTAACCACTGGACTGCCAGAAAATTTCCACACAGAACCCTTTAACATTGTTATTTATTTTGTATTTTAAAAACACTGATATAGAACTGACCAGGTGCCAGGCACTGTTCTTATCCCTTTACAAACATTAATGCATTTGATATTCATAACAGTCCTGAGAGGTCAATAGGTACTTATCCTGTTTTACAGTTAAAGAAATGGAGGCACGGGGGTTGAGTTTATGTAGCTAGTAAGTAAAAAGTTGTTTGCTTTTTATAGGACACAGGGTTTACTCATTCATTCATCAAGTGGTTATTGATTGCTTCCCTTGGACATGACGCTGTACTAGGCTGTAGTGTACAGTACTGAAAAAGGCAGGGGAAGTCCAGCCTTTAAGATGATCAGAGTCTTCGGTCCTGAGTTCTATCCACTATGGCTCAGTGATTGCAGGTGTTCTCCAGGGATACGCCCTGCTAATCTGTCTAGAAATTCTTTATGTTTAAGCCACCTGAATGGTAGTGATATTGTCCTTGAGTACTTGGCTTATCTCTACTCAGCTGGCTCTCTTGTAGGATGAAAGCAGAACCCCATCCCTGGAAATGAATGGAAGACTTGGTTTCCAGCCCTATCTTCCAGCTTCTGCCCATACTGTCTCCTCCACCTAGAACACCATCTCCAACCATTCATCTTTGTCAACAACTCTGGCAATAGCAGTTTTCAACACATCTTCTCTGACTGCCCTCAGCCCCACTATGATAACAAACTTAGTGAATGCTTACAGAGGACATCATCTCAATTAATTCTCACAACAATCCTATTAGAAAGACCTTACCGTCTCCATATTGTAAATAAGAAAACCCAAAGCTCTACAAAACCAAAGAATAGACCCAAGGTCACCCAGCTAGTAAGTAACAGAGCTGAGATTTGAACCCATGTCTGTTTGACTCTAAAGACCAAGCTGGGTTTTCTTTTTTTTTCTTTTTTCCATTCTGTTTTATTGCATTAGAAATTTATTTCCTTCACATATACAGAATATAAAACCTATCTTCACAATGAATTATGCCTCTCTGCTCTCATTTTTTCACACAAAAATTAATGGCCACTTCCTGAAAAAAACTGAAATAAATCCAGAGGCCCACACCCTTTAAACCAGGGCACTACACTGCCGCTACTTAAGCTTTTGTTTCTCCAATCCTTGGATCATGGACGTATATTCCACAATTATGCAGTTGCTTATGGTCTTCAGTTGTTTCATGTGTGAATTTGTTTGCTCAGCTTGGTTTTTATCCCCTGTGATGCAAACAGTAAATGCATAATAAATGTTTGTTGAATGAATAGATTTTACATGTATCTTGCTGAAATATACGCAGTTCTGTTTGATTCACTAGAGTGGCATACCCGAACAAGAAATAATTTTTCTTAATGTGTCCCTTATAAATTGAACCCAACCATATTTGATTAATTTCACATCATGCATTTTTATTGCACCAATCACTCTGGTATCAGGTCATATTTATTTTAAAAACAGATTCACAAAGGGTGCAGGGCTGGAGTGACAGTGTAAATATGTTAATAATAAAAACAATACTAAAGATATTTTACTGGAAACTCTCGCATGCTAATGATGAGTAAGTGCATTCTACAGAAATATGTTTTATTTACATGGCAATTAATTTCAAAAAGATTCAGATCCTATACCATGTCCTGTATAAGATAATGAAAACTAAAAATTGAATATTCAGGCAACAAAACCAGAAGTACAAAAATCACCTTAAAGCCCTTTCGCGTCTGAGTTAGAACAAAAGCCCAATCACTGAAAATGATGCCATTGTCGGCTCAAATGCCTCCAAATTAGGAAGAGTCTCCTGCGTAGCCGTGGCGATTTTGCGCCGCGCAGAGCACGCGTGCACCCTGTACAGCTCTCACGATGCAAAACACCACCTCTTAGCCAGTGACCGAAGAGCCCTGGCACCTTCAATCATGCAACGAAAGGCTCTGGGGGTTTCTTGTTGAGGAGAAAAGCAAAGTCTTTCATGTCAACGCGCACTGTGGGATGTGTGAGCGTTAGGTATTTGGCCGGATCTTAGGATCCAGCTCAAAAGGAAATGCATTCTCATACTCTATTCAAACCGTAAGAAAAAAATTGTTTAAATGTGCTTCATTTGGTATTTCAGATATTGTAGGAAAGCGTGCATGCTTATGCACCCTTTGGGGAAAGATGCCTATTTCTGTAATAGGATTTATAAAGTTGACTCTGCCCGCTTTGTATCCGAGAGGGAAAGAAGCAGATGCTGCCGGGCGATCAGGCACCACCGGGATCTTCACGTCAGTGTAAAATGATTGCGATTTTCCCTCATTTATTGAGGACCGATCTGCCGTGATGTAGCAGACACCAGGCTTGTGGCTAGAACTATTTGGCGTATTAAACAAATCTTATTTGTAACTTTGGTTTAAAAATTAAAATTTTAATTACCAAAAGAAAAAAGAGGGTATGTTGGCTTGAGATAGTGCATTTTTACCTTTCTCTAACAGTAATGATTTCATCGTAAAAGAAATGCTATAGAGCAAATTACCACAACTTTCATCAAACGCACACACACTACAACCCAAAACAAATAGAAAGGGACTAAATTGAGCCTTTAAAAAATCTCACAGCCTAGCAGCCATATTATATCCTGAGGAACAGAATCAGGGAGAAGAAAGTAACAGAAAATACAATATAAGAGTTTTTTGTTATAAGCCTTTTGGTCTTAAAATTAATCTCTGTGCACAATTACTTAGAGAAAAATAAAATTTTAATTTAGGAATAAAATAATAAAGTAATCTACATTAAGTGAGAAAAATTAAAGTAGAATGTAGCATAGGAAAACTTGATAAGGTTTAAATGTTTTGTGGTTTACCATCATCCCCTTCCAGTTAGAAACCATTTACTCTCTGGGTATTCTTTTAAGGGGGCTTGAAAATGGATGGGGGAAGATGACTATTTCTACTCAGGAAAGTCTGTATTTCTGCTGCTGCTGCTGCTGCTGCTAAGTTGCTTCAGTCGTGTCCAACTCTGTGCGACCCCATAGACGGCAGCCCACCAGGCTCCCCCATACCTGGGATTTTCCAGGCAAGAGTACTGGAGTGGGTTGCCATTTCCTTCTCCAATGCATGAAAGTGAAAAGTGAAAAGTGAAAGTGAAGTCACTCAGTCGTACCCAACCCTCAGCGACCCCATGGACTGCAGCCCACCAGGCTCCTCCATCCATGGGACTTTCCAGGCAAGAGTACTGGAGTGGGGTGCCATTGCCTTCTCCACTGTATTTCTAAAGGATGTTTAATATACAGTGATTCATACAACTTCTGTTTAATCTTCACAAGGTCTTTATATGGGACAGATAGGCATTTTATAGTTACAAGATGAAGCTTTCAGCACACCTGAGTTTAAATACTCGCTTTGCAGGTGATCTTGAACAATTTGCTTCTCTAAGCCTCAGTTCTGCATCTCTGAAATGGGTACAACTATGGCAACCCACTCCAGTACTCTTGCCTGGAGAATCCCATGGACGGAGGAGCTTGGTAGGCTGCAGTCCAGGGGGTCTCGAAGAGTCGGAAACAACTTCACTTTCACTTTTCACTTCCATGCATTGGAGAAGAATACGGCAACCCACTCCAGTGCTCTTGCCTGGAGAATCCCAGGGACGGAGGAACCTGGTGGGCTGCCATCTCTGGGGTCGCACAGAGTCGGATACGACTGAAGCGACTTAGCAGCAGCATAGCAGCTACTGCTTAGGGTCAGTGTTACCTTCAAAGGACATGGGTGCATGCAAAAAATGATTTAATTATTCCATAAATGTGAGAGGGAAATTTTAAGGCAAGTTTTAAATTCCTATTCTGGTTTTATAGTGTGTTGTATGCACAAATCCAAACCACACTATTTTCTTGTGATAATGAAGTTCTGATACTTTATTGCCCTTCTCACTTCTAAAGTGTCCTCTGCAGGCATTGTTTCCATTTGTCCTCTAAGCAACATGTTTCTTCCATGCTGCCTTC
Organism: Oryx dammah; assembly: GCF_014754425.2. NCBI lineage: Eukaryota > Metazoa > Chordata > Mammalia > Artiodactyla > Bovidae > Oryx > Oryx dammah. Next base: position 95,382,568 of record NW_024070209.1, on the reverse strand, counting down.
TGGCTCCTGAAAGGTAATCTGCAATGGTCAGCACGAGCAATGTTTTACCCAGAATTGATAACATGCAAAAATTCACATTCAGTGTGTTCACGCTTTTTTAGTTTTTAATGACACTGCCAGTTAAGAGAAGCAACTTGCTTTTCCTGAATGTGAGCAGAGCATTAAACTAAATTGTTCTTTAGGTTGTCACAGCTGAGTTGCCTAACTCCTCTACTCCCATCCCCAGGTTGGGGCAAGTTTCTTGGGGCAGTGGTGGGGCTCTGGCTAAGGCTGGGGTTTTTATGTTGTTGTTTTTTTTTTTTCCCCTGGCTTTTCCGGGTCTTAGTTGGAGCATGTAGGATCTAGTTTCCCAACCAGGGATCAAACTCAGGGCCCCTTGCTTTGGGAATGTGCAGTCTTAGCCCCTGGACCACCGGAAAGTCCCAAGGCTGGTTTTTTTTAGGGAAGAAAGAGTCTAGAAGACAAGGTCCAAAGGATGCTGACATTCGAAGAAGTGGTTTGATGGAAGGCAAGAGGGAAAAAGCAGAAGAGTAAAGGGAAAATAGGAATAGCCCCGACTCAGGTTTCAATCCAGCTCTTCCCTCACCAGGGGATTTGGGGCAAATTACTGCTCTCCCCCAAATGTCAGCTTCCTCATCTATAAAATGGGACTCATTAGAATACTTACCTCATAGGGCAGTTTTAAGGATTCAAAGACATCATATTTAAAAAGTAGTTCACTAAGGATTAATTATTCTCCAGGCAGCTACATTTCTGCTCAAATTTAACCAATCAATGAGCCACGTGTGAACAACCTACCTATGTCAAATTACAATTTACCCCAGGATTTACTGTTTTATTTTTCTCCAAAGCCCATACTACTCACTTATTTTAGTTATTATTTATTGTTTTACTATTACTTATTAAATATTATATATTAAATATTATAATTCTCCCTCCATTAGAATGTAAGTTCCATGAGGGGAGGGTTTTTGTTTGTTTTGTTCACTGACTCTATCCCTCCCACCTAGACAGAGTGCCTAACCAGGTGCTCAATAAATGTAGTCATTGAATGAGTAAGTGTCGGCCAACATTATTGTTATCACCCCTGGGGCAGAAACTTTTGATAACCCCTTCAGCCAGGATAGCAGAAGGTAAGGATAAAAAACTCTAGGTGGATGATCATTAAAGCTTTAGCTGGGTTCTAAAAAAAAAAAAAGCTTTTATATTTGGTCCTTTACATCAATAAAACATCCTTTAGGGAAAAGGTTAAGGGGCAAGCCAAGACCAAGTGAGATCTAAGCTAGAGACAGGAGCTTTCTGTGAACTAACAAGGGCAGAAGATTTTCGTTTTCAAAGTTTGTTTCTGTTCTTAACCTATTTTGTGGTTACATAAGTATTATAATACTAGGCTATGCTCTCTTTGAAATACTTTCCAAAAAAATACAGGTAAACCCCAAGTCCTCCTTGAGCATAATTCTGTACCCCCTAATCCCTCCCTAGGAATAATCACCACAGTTGTTTGTGGGTATCTCCATGCCTCTTCCAAAAAGCATTTATAGAGTGCATATGTACACAGATGTGCATTTTTTAAAATATAAACTATAAATGCTGTTATTATACTCTTATTTGTTACTTTTCAATTAACATCCTGTAATATGTTTTATATCTCTTTGTTTAACTTTCTACAGATCGATATCAGCTTTTAATGGCAGGGGGAGCTTTAAAGGTAATAATGAGCAGTTTAAAAAATAGCTTTAATAAAATTTATGTTTTAGAACAGCTTCAGATTTACATAAAAATTGAGAACATACTCCAGAGAGTTCTCATATGCCCTGCACCCAGTGTTCCCTATAGTGAACATTTTATTAATATATTATTTAGTACATTTGTTATAATTAATGAACCAACTAAACTTGAATTGAGTTTATTAGTAAATGGATTAGTTTATTAGTGAAAGTCCATAGTTTATTCAGATTTCTTTTACTTAACACTTTTTTTCTGTCCTAAGATCTCCCCCAGGATACCACATTACATTTGATAGTTATAGTTTCCTTAAGCTCCTCTTGACTGGGGCAGCTTCTCAGACCTTCTCTGCTTTTTGATGACCTTAACAGTCGGAGGAGTCCTGGTCAAGTCTTTTGCAGGATGTCCCACAAGTGGGATTTATCAGGCATTTTCCTCATGAAAACTGGAGTTGTGAGTTTGGAGAAGGAAGACCCCAGAGGTAAATTGTCATTTTCATCACATCCTAGCAAGAGGACACACTAGCAATGTGACTTATTGCTGCTTTTTATTTTCTTTTTTGACCGAGTAGCATGGCATGCGGGATCTTAGCTATGCTTCCAAATTCTTAACCCCGGACCATCAGGAAAGTCCCACTTATTACTGCTGATAATCCTCTGTCATCCCCTTCTCCTCCTTGATCACCTGGCTGAGGTAGTGGATATTTATTTTATACTCTGAGTGATAATCCAATACTACTTTATGTTACTGCTGAAAACCTTCAGGTTTGGCCATTGGTTCCCATGTCCTTTTTTTTTTTAATGAATACTTTTTTAAATTTTTCTTTAATTTTTATTGGACTTCCCTAGTGGCTCAGAAGGTAAAGAATCCGCCTGCAATGCAGGAGACCTGGGTTTAATCCGTGAGTTGGGAAGATCCCCTGAAGGAGGGCATAGCATCCCACTCCAGTATTCTTGCCTGGAAAATCCCCTGGTCAGAGAAACCTGGCAAGTTACAGTCCATGGGGTCACAAAGAGTCGGGTAAGGACTGAGTGACTAAGTGCTATTGAAGTATAGCTGATTTGCAATATCATGTTAGTTTTAGGTATACAACAAAGTGATTCAGTTATATATGTATTATATTATATATATTTCTCAAGAAAATCTATTCCATTATCCAGGGGATCTTCCCAACTCAGGGCTCGAACCCAGGTCTCCTGCATTGTAGACAGACGCTTTACCGTCTGAGCCACCAGGGAAGTATAGTTTATTACAAGATATTGAATATAGTTTCCTGTGCAATATACTGTAAATCCTTGTTGTTCCTGTGTGCTTTTCATGTACCTCCATCCATGTAGGGTTTTTTTCCCCACTATTTTCTTACTTTCTGGCACTATAAGATGTTTCAGGTTCATCTTGTATGTTTCCTTCCCCACTTCTAGAGTCAGCCATTTCTCCAAGGAGTCCTGGTTCCTTTTTTGGGGGAATGACGTAAGAAACCAAGTTCTCGGCCCTAGGTATACTCCTCAGTTCAGTTCAGTTCAGTTCAGTTGCTCAGTCATGTCCCACTCTTTGCGACCCCATGAATCGCAGCACGCCAGGCCTCCCTGTCCATCACCAACTCCCAGAGTTCACTCAGATTCACGTCCATCGAGTCAGTGACGCCATCCAGCCATCTCATCCTCTGTCGTCCCCTTCTCCTCCTGTCCCCAATCCCTCCCAGTATCAGAGTCTTTTCCAATGAGTCAACTCTTCGCATGAGGTGGCCAAAGTACTGGAGTTTCAGCTTTAGCATCAGTCCTTCCAAAGAACACCCAGGACTGATTTCCTTTAGGATGGACTGGTTGGATCTCCTTGTAGTCCAAGGGACTCTCAAGAGTCTTCTCCAACACCACAGTTCAAAAGCATCAATTCTTCGGCACTCAGCTTTCTTTACAGTCCAACTTTCACATCCATACATGACCACTGGAGAAACCATAGCCTTGACTAGACAGACCTTTGTTGGCAAAGTAATGTCTCTGCTTTTGAATATACAATCTAGGTTGGTCATAACTTTCCTTCCAAGGAGTAAGTGTCTTTTAATTTCATGGCTGCAGTCACCATCTGCAGTGATTTTAGAGCCCCCCAAAATAAAGTCTGCCACTGTTTCCACTGTTTCCCCATCTGTACTCTTAGGGCAAGCATATTTATTTCTCCAGGTAAAATAAAGATGTCTACAGACTTTTTTATTCAAAATGAAAATTATTTAATTCAAAATCTCTGTCACTGAGTCTGAAAGACAAACGCATATTTCAAAAATTTATATTTTACTGCATTGGGAAAACAACATTAAAATCTAAATATCTTTGAGAGGCAAATTTTTCATCTTTTACAGCTTACATATAGAAAACATTTTAGATTTCACAGAACAGCATCATGAGATCCTACCAAGTAAATGCCATCACTTTCATTCTGTGAATGAGGAAACTGAGGCTGAGAGAAGCAATGTGACTCTTTACCAGGGTCACAGAGCTGAGCAGAAGCTAGGATTAGTTTATTGCCCCCCTTTTTTTATTTGCTGCGCCCCACAGGACCAAGGACTGAACCCAGGTCCTTGGTAATGAAAGCAGAGTCCTAACCACTGAACCACCAGGGAATTGCCCTGGTGGCTCAGATGGTAAAGAATCTGCCTGCAATGCAGGAGACCTGGGTTCGATCCCTGGGTCAGGAAGGGCCCCAGGCGAGAGGCATGGCAACCCACTCCAGTATTCTTGCCTGGAGAATTCCATGGACAGAGGAGCCTGGCAGGCTACAGTCCACGGGGTCGCAAAGAGTCAGACATGACTGAACAACTAATGCTTTCATATTCACATTTCATTTAAAGCAACATTTTTGTGCTGAGATTTTAGCAAAGAACTGGGAAATAGAAAGATGCATAATTTACAGCCCCACCCCTTTATTTCCTAAAACCTCTTTCTCCAATATAATCTCCAGATTTTGCTGGAAATTGTAGTCTCTTTAGTGTGTGAATAGAACATGTTCTCCCGCGTGAAGCAGGTTCTGAGACTTCCCCCTGGGCCATTCCCCCTCATCATCAATACCCCTGCATTTTATAGCAGAAATTAGTTCTTAGACTGTTTCCTAAAGCCGGGTTAGGGGCTGAGGTTTAAGTGCCATCCGACCAGGCAGGTCTTGGAAATGAGCAGAGGACTCTACAGTAAGAGGGTCTTGATGGATGGTGGCTGATGCCTGGCCTGCATCACCAGGAGGAGGGCAGCTACCACTCACCCGATTGTTGACAAGTAGGCTGTGGACCCAGTGTTGCCACATCATTCCAATTTTTCAAAGAAAGCAGAAAAGCCCTTAGCAGTCTGTGGAGGCTGATTTCAGTTTTCAGGCTACCTGATTTTTGGTTTGGTTTTGTTTTTACTTCTGAGCTAGCATTTGCTCAGGTTTTCCTGGTGGCTCAGTGGTAAAGAACTTGACTGCCAATGTAGAAGAAACAGGTTCGATCCCTGAGTCAGGAAGATCCCCTGGAAATGGCCAACCACTCCAGTATCCTTGCCTGGGAAATCCCATGGACAGAGGGGCCTGGTGGGCTACAGTCCACACGGTCACAAAGATTCAGACACAATTGAAGTGACTTACTACCCACACATTTTGTTCTTTCTCTGCCAGTTGTCAGGGATGCTATGATGACTGAAATATATCAGGTTACTTCTAGCTTAGTAAATCATCAGGAGGTGAGTCAGGTGGGAAGATGATAGAGTCGCAGGAAGGCTTTATTTATTTATTGGCTCCACACTACGTGAGATCCTAGTTCCCTGGCCAGGGATCGAACCCACACCCCTGCATTGGAAGCATGAAGTTTTAACCACTGGACTACCAGGGGAGTCCCCACAGGAAGAATTTTAAAGAACGCTATCTGGAGACTCAGACATCTTAGAGTAATGGCATCCAGATAGCTTCTTTTTGCTTTCCTGTCTTGTGTAAATTCCAGCAGAGGTCACATGCATGTGTGGGTGCTTAATAAATACTCTTTGAAAGTGATAATAATGAATTGAGATATGGAAAATCTGAAAACACTCTCTAGGAATGTGGCTTAGGGCATGAAATGCTTTAGAAAGATTCCCTGTGAGAAAAGGCTAAAGGAATTGGGGTTACTAATACCCTATCACAGAGGAAAGAAGGTTAAGGAGAATTTAATAGCCATCTTCAAATATCCGAAGGGATGTTGCTCCTGTGTTTCAAACATCAGTTCTTGTCTACTAAGGACAGGACATGAGGGAATTATCTTAAATGGGAGCAGGAGGGACTTAGATTAGATATCAATGGGGGGACAAGCCAGCTGAAAGAATTGTGAGATGCCAGACAGCAACATGATTTAGAGAAAGGACATGGTTATTTTAGGAACAGGGGTTGTTGATTATTATTAGGGCACGTGTAGAACCTGGGGCCTCCAAGTCAGCCAGTTACTAGTTATAAGATCTTGAGACAGTGACTTCACCTCTATGAGGCTGTTTCCTCATTTGTTAAAAGGGGATAAGAACAAGATCTATTTATTGGATTGTTGTGAGGATTACATTAGATTAGGTCTAATGGCTTTATTGGGCTTCCCTGGTGGCTCAGTAGTAATCTGCCTTCAATACAGGAGACTCGGGTTCAATCCCCAGGGTTGGAAAGATCCCCTGAAGAAGGAAATAGCAACCTCCTCCAGTATTCTTGCCTGGGAAAATCCCATGGACAGGGGAGCCTGGTGAGCTACAATCCATGGGGTCGCAAAAGAGCTGGACATGACTTAGCAACTAAACAACATCAACAATGACTTGATAAGCCATTAGGTATATCAGCGTCAGGCACAGAACAAGGCTCAACCAATGAGGGATGCCATTCATTGCAGTTCATCTACTAAGGTCCTATATATGGAAAAAAATAAAACAAATAAACAACTCCCCCCACTACAAAAAACACTCTGTCTGTAAACATAATCTGTCTTTCCAGAGGCATCAAACAAGCAAATACTGCTGGGTGTTGTGGGGCTTACAATCTCATTGAAAACACCCGATGTGAACATTCAGAAAGTGAAATAAATATAAGATTAAGATAACAGAGTCAGCAGAGTGAAGTAGTTAAGAGCTAGGAGTATGGAAAATGCATGAGTCCTTAGAACAGTGCCTCGCACCTTAGGAATTGTTTCCCTTAATAGATCAAAACCACAGTGCAAGCTAAAGGTCAATTTTTAAATGAAAGGTTGAAAAAAAAAAACCTATGGAGTTCTCAAGTGGGAGAAACTGCTCCAAAACAGTATGAGTCAAACAAACAAATGGATAAGGTTGAATGCATTAATCTGTAAATGTTTTTGATCAGAAGGATCTTGGTTGTTTTAATCAAATGATCAATTGTCCACTATTTGGATGTCCTAAACTTTTATTCTTAAAACATTTGCAGGCACTGCTGTGAATACCCTACTTGTCAGCTTTCAAAGAAAAAAAGTTATTTGTTTCTGATATTTTGAATACACTCAAGAAACAGTTTTCTACATTGATTGTATTCTATGAACTTTACTTCACAGCAATTATAACTCCTGCAGTGCATTTAACTTACTAATGTTTATTGAAATATTTTCAGCTGCAAAAACATTTTATGTTCACTATTATTTATTAATGCCCTGTTTTAAAATATTACACATAAAATTTATTCCAGTGCACATTAGTAAATAAATTATGCTTGTAATTTCTAATGCATTTTTAATTATAAATTTATCCATGTCTACCTTTATTTATGATAGCAGTGTCTCAGTGTTGAACATACTGTATATTAATGGAGACACTGTTAATTATGCATTCTTAGAAGTTGCATTCGACAAAACATACGAGTCTGTTTTTTTACTAAGTCCTGTTAACATCATTAATTTAGAAGTTGGAACTCACAGCACCAGCTAACCTTTAAAGCAAGAAAATATGCTAGTAGAAACTGGTTATGGAGCCTGGATTTGGGGAGGGACTGCATTTATCTATAACTGTACCCAGAGAGATACTAAATAGTACCAGCCAGATGTTTCATTTTCACTCCAAGTATCTAAAAAAGGACACCAGAAATAATATTCAGCACAAAAAGACAATAGAACAAAGCTCAGGGACTCTCTGCAAGCACCCAGAACAGATCTATGCTTAAATAGTATCTGCCGAGTGTAATGTTTAAGATTTTCTGGTTGGTTAATTTTGTGCTTCTCTTCCACCCACCCAATTCACCTTATTATGAGCAATATATTTGCTTTAAAAAATTCTTCACACTGAAATGTTATTTTAATTTGAAAAAACACTATATTGTTCTGAAATCGTCAATTTCTTGGAGGCTTCTTTCAAATAGTTTGAATGGAATTTTGACACCTAATTTACTGTTGTCTTGAAAGTACTTTGTAACATAACAGCAAAAATGCCTGTTTTCCCTATGCGAGGGAAAAATATATTTCAAAACGAGAGGAAACTAAAATTGGGAAAACAGAAGGGAAGCATAGTCACACATACACAATGTGAAGAACACACATTTGCAAAGGAACTAGAAGGTGCCTCCCTTTGCCCACAGCGCTGGCAGGGCTTGAAAGAGGGTTCCTTTCAGCTTATCATGTTCAATCTCAGCTTGTTGTCATAGATTTGGCAAAGTTGTATTTTCCACACACAAATTCTGCTTAACAACAAAAGATTTCCAGTTGCTCCCTGTGTGTGTTTTGAGTACCTTTTCATTTAACATGCATTTTACCAAGTGTTTATGGTGTTTTAAGCTTTAAACATATTAGAGAGAGACAGCAACATGTTCCTTTGCTTATGGCCTGTCAAGGCGACAGTTGTGTATTGAAAGAATACCAGAAAATGTGATAAATCTTGAACATAGAAAATGAAGCTTTTCGTGTGACCTGTGAGCAAGAAGTATTCTTAAACTTTCTAGAGTAGGAGAAGCAGTATGTGAATTTGATTTTCATTCTTGGTTTTCAAGAATGAATAGAGAGACTTCCCTAGTGGTCCAGTGGTTAAGAATCCACCTGTCAATGCAGGGGACACAGGTTCGATCCCTAGTCCAGGAAGATTCCATGGGTCTCGGGGCAACTAAACCCATACATCACAACTACTGAAGCCTGAGCACACTAGAGGCCATATTTCACAAGAGAAGCCACTGCAATGGGAAGCCCACACACTGCAATTAGAGAGTAGTCCTTCCTCTCCATAACTAGAGAAAGCCTGCATGCAGCAACAAAGACCCAGCATAGGGAAATAAATAAGTAAATGTTTTTAAAAGATACCATTTTTAAAAAAGAATGAATAGAATATACTTGGGAATTTCCTTTCTGTGCAGTAGCAAGGATTCAGTGTTTTCACTGTCAGGGCCTGGGTTTGATCCCTGGTTGGGAAACTAAGATCCTGTAAGTCTAGTGGTATGGCCAAACACAGACACACACACTTAATGGTTAGACATGTTAAAATGGCACACATACATTTAATAAAAACATTTTTATAAAAGCACATTGGGATTTATCCTTTAAGAATCCCACCACTCTGTTATTTAGAAACCCAAAATAGCCCATGAACAGTATGAAAAGGCAAAAAGATAGGACACTGAAAGATGAACTCCCCAGGTCAGTAGGTGCCCAATATGCTACTGGAGATCAGTGGAGAAATAACTCCAGAAAGAATGAAGGGATGGAGCCAAAGCAAAAACAATACCCAGTTGTGGATGTGACTGGTGATAGAAGCAAGGCCTGATGCTGTAAAGAGCAATATTGCATAGGAACCTGGAATGTCAGGTCCATGAATCAAGGCAAATTGGAAGTGGTCAAACAGGAGATGGCAAGAGTAAATGTTGACATTCTAGGAATCAGCAAACTAAAATGGACTGGAATGGGTGAATTTAACTCAGATGACCATTATATCTAGTACTGTGGGCAGGAATCCCTTAGAAGAAATGGAGTAGCCATCATAGTCAAAAAGAGTTCAAAATGCAGTACTTGGATGCAGTCTCAAAAACAAGAGAATGATCTCTGTTCGTTTCTAAGGCAAACCATTCAATATCACGGTAATGCCCTGACCAGTAATGCTGAAGAAGCTGAAGTTGAACCGTTCTATGAAGACCTATAAGACCTTTTAGAATTAACACCCAAAAAAGATGTCCTTTTCATTATAGAGGACTGGAATGCAAAAGTAGGAAGTCAAGAAACACCTGGTGTAACAGGCAAATTTGGCCTTGGAATGCGGAATGAAGCAGGGCAAAAGCTAATAGAGTTTTGCCAAAAGAATGCACTGGTCATAGCAAACACTCTCTTCCAACAACACAAGAGAAGACTCTACACATGGACATCACCAGATGGTCAACACTGAAATCAGACTGATTATATTGTTTGCAGCCAAAGATGGAGAAGCTCTATACAGTCAGCAAAAACAAGACCAGGAGCTGACTGTGGGTGGGATCATGAACTTTTTATTGCCAAATTCAGACTTAAATTGAAGAAAGTAGGGAAAACTACTAGCCCATTCAGGTATGACCTAAATCAAATCCCTTATGATTATACAGTGGAAGTGAGAAATAGATTTAAGGGACTAGATCTGATAGAGTGCCTGATGAACTATGGACGGAGGTTCATGGCATTGTACAGTAGACAGAGATTAAGACCATCCTCCAGAAAAAGAAATGCAAAACAGCAAAATGGCTGTCTGAAGAAGCCTTATGAATAGCTGTGAAAAAAGAGAAGCGAAAAGCAAAGGAGAAAAGGAAAGATATACCCATCTGAATGCAGAGTTCCAAAGAATAGCAAGAAGAGATAAGAAAGCCTTCCTCAGTGATCTGTGCAAAGAAATAGAGGAAAACAATAGAATGGGAAAGACCAGAGTACTCTTCAGGAAAATTAGAGACATCAAGGAAATATTTCATGCAAAGATGGGCTCAATAAAGGACAGAAATGGTATAAACCTAACAGAAGCAGAAAATCTTAAGAAGAGGTGGCAAGTACAAAAAAGATCTTCACGACCCAGATGATCACGATGGTGTGATCACTCACCTAGAGCCAGACATCCTGGAATGTGAAGTCAAGTGGGCCTTAGAAAGCATCACTACAAACAAAGCTAGTGGAGGTGATGGAATTCCAGTTGAGCTATTTCAAATCCTGAAAGATGATGCTGTGAAAGTGCTGCACTCAATATGCCAGCACATTTGGAAAACTCAGCAGTGGCCACAGGACTGGAAAAGGTCAGTTTTCATTCCAATGCCAAAGAATGCTCAAACTACCGAACAATTGCACTCATCTCACATGCTAGTAAAGTAATGCTCAAAATTCTCCAAGCCAGGCTTCAGCAATATGTGAACCATGAAATTCCAGATGTTCAAGCCGGATTTAGAAAAGGCAGAGGAACCAGAGATCAAATTGCCAACATCCGCTGGATCATCAAAAAAGCAAGAGAGTTCCAGAAAAACATCTACTTCTGCTTTATTGAGTATGCCAAAGCCTTTGACTGTGTGGATCACAACAAACTGTGGAAAATTCTGAAAGAGATGGGAATACCAGACCATCTGACCTGCCTCTTGAGAAATCTGAATGCAGGTCAGGAAGCAACAGTTAGAACTGGACATGGAACAACAGACTGGTTCCAAATAGGAAAAGGAGCATGTCAAGGCCGTATATTGTCACCCTGCTTGTTTAACTTATATGCAGAGTACATCATGAGAAACACTGGGTTGGATGAAGCACATGCTGGAATCAAGATTGCCAGCAGAAATATCAATAACCTCAGGTATGCAGATGATACCACCCTTATGGCAGAAAGTGAAGAGGAAGTAAAAAGCCTCTTGATGAAAGTGAAAGAGGAGGGTGTAAAAGTTGGCTTGAAGCTCAACATTCAGAAAACGAAGATCATGGTATCTGGTCCCATCACTTCATGGCAAATAGATGGGGAAACAGTGGAAACAGTGGCTAAGTTTATTTTTCTGGGCTCCAAAATCACTGCAGATGGTGACTGCAGCCATGAACTTAAAAGACGCTTAGACAGCATATTAAAAAGCACAGACATACTTTGCCAGCAAAGGTCTGTCTAGTCAAGACTATGGTTTTTCCAGTGGTTATGTATGGATGTGAGAGTTGGGCTTTAAAGAAAGCTGAGTACCGAAGAATTGATGCTTTTGAACTGTGGTGTTGGAGAAGACTCTTGAGAGTCTCTTGGACTGCAAGGAGATCCAACCAGTCCATCCTAAGGGAGATCAGTCCTGGGTGTTCATTGGAAGGACTGATGTTGAAGCTGAAACTCGAATACTTTGGCTACCTGATGTGAAGAGCTGACTCATTTGAAAAGACCCTGATGCTGGGAAAGATTGAGGGCAGGAGGGCAGGAGAAGGGGACGACAGAGGATGAGATGGTTGGATGGCATCACTAGCTTAATGGACATGAGTTTGGGTTGACTCTGGAAGTTGGTGATGGACAGGGAGGCCAGGCCTGCTGCAGTCCATGGGATTGCAAAGAGTCAGACAGAACTGAGCCACTAAACTGAACTGAACTGAAAATAGCCACTAGAGAGGCCACAAGGAGAAAACCAAGGTCCCTGGCCAACACTTCTCGCCATCTGTGATCTTCCAACAATTCTAACTGCCATCTGACTGAAAATACATGAGGGAGCCAGGGAGACTGGCAGAAGAACCACCCACCAAGCCAGAAAATCTTGAGAAATAATAACTGGTTGTTCAAAATTCTGTAAAACAATTATTCTTCATTAAAAAAAATCATGTTTGGGAACGCATGTACACCCGTGGTGGATTCATGTCAATGTATGGCAAAACCAATACAGAATTGTAAAGTAAAATAAAAAATAAATTAATTAATTAATTTAAAAAAATAAAAAAAAATCAGATTTATAAAAATAGTTGTTGTTTTAAGCCACTTACAAAAAAGATTGGGAGAGAAAGAGAGAGTAGGAGTTCACTGAGTGGAGAGAGAAAAAGCAATTGAGGTTGAGCAGGAATTGCTCCAGCAAATTGTGTTCGAGGAAAGCAAATGTATAAAAGTTCTTGATTCTTGCTGCCCATCTCAGTGCCTTGGGCAATAGGAACAGGTGTTTACAGAACACTCCCTGTGTGCCAGGCACTGTTCCAAGCATGCTCTTTGCATTAGCTCAATGGATGCTCACAATAAACCTAGATGAGCGAATAGAAACACAGAAAGCAAATCACTTATTGAAGGTCACACAGCTAGTAAGTGACTTCAAACCTGTGTCCACTGCCCCTATTCTAGTCCTAGGGACCAGAAGAAAAGGAACCTCCTTTCCTTCCCATGACCTCCTTTCCAAGCTGGAGCTGAAGTCTGGAAAACCTGATTGTTGTTAAAAACCTGTACTTTTTAATATACTGTCTAAGCATCTTTTAATTTCATTGCTGCAGTCACCATCTGCAGTGATTTTGGAGCCCAGAAAAATAAAGTCAGCCACTGTTTCCCCATCTATTTGCCATGAAGTGATGGGACCAGATACCATGATCTTAGTTTTCTGAATGTTGAGCTTTAAGCCAACTTTTTCACTCTACTCTTTAACTTTCATGAAGAGGCTCTTTAGTTCTTCTTCACTTTCTGCTGTAAGTGTGGTGTCACCTGCATATCTGAGGTTATTGATATTTGTCCCAGGTCTACTGAAGTCCCAATCAGTTCTACTGAAGTCCCAACCAACCCCTGGCCCAGCACCATCAGTATGTTTTAAGAATAAAATTTGTGTGTGTGTCAGTTGTCACGGTCCTATTCCTATGCACCTTTAGATCAAGAGATAGGTCAAGTAAGCTCTGCATTTTAAAGCCACTTCCACTCTCTGATACAATTCCCACTCCTTGAAGGCTAATCCATGTAGGTGGCCCTCCTCCTCATCTAACTACCTTCCTCAGTTGTAGAATGGCTTGGGAAACACCCTGGTTTCCTTTTCACCCTATGTCCATCCCTCATCCTGAGGTCTTTTGAAGTCACATGGCATCTCAGTTCCTTGACTGTCTGATCTTCAGCAACTTTTTCCTCCGTTGCACTTGAGCCAGGAACCCATTCTCAGACAGCTCTTCATCTGAAGTTATTCAGGACATCCATCTCTTAGGATAGCCTCCATCTTTCTGCCTGGAACCATCAGTGATTTCTATTACTCCTGTTCTGAGACCCTCAGGCCAGTGACACGAGCCTTTCCAGAATTCTCTTATGTATCTCTTGAGCATCCATTCTGTGCCTTTTTAAAAAAATTTAAACTTTTAACTTTCTATTGGGTTATAGCCAATTAACAATATTGTGATAGTTTCAGGTAAACAGTGAAGGGACTCAGCCATACATACACATGTATCCATTCTCCCCCAAATTTCCCTCCCATCCTAGCTTCCACATGACATTGAGCAGAGTTCCACGTGCTATACAGTAGGTCTTTGTTAGCAGTGTGTACTTGTCCATCCCAAACTCCCTATCTATTCCTTCCCACCCCATCCTTCCCTCCAGTCTATAGATTCCTTCCTAAGTCTATGAGTCTGTTTCTGTTTTGTAAGTGAATTCATTTGCATCATTTTTTTTTTAAGATTCCACACATAAGGGATGTCATCTGATATTTCTCCTTCTCTGTCTGACTTACTTCACTCAGTATAACAATATCTAGGTCCATTCATGTTACTGCAAATAACATTTCATTCTTTTAAATGACTGAGTAATATTCCATGGCATATTTGTACCACATCTTCTTTATCCATTCCTCTGTTGATGGACATTTAAGTCGCTTCCATGTCTTGGCTACTGTAGATAGTGCTGCAATGGACGCAGGGGTACATGTATCCTTTCAGATCATGTTTTTCTCCAGATATATGCTCAGGAGTGGGATTGCAGGATCATATGGCAGCTCTAGTTTTAGTTTTTTAAGAAACTTCCATACTGGCCTCTATAGTTCTGTGCCTTTTGTTTTAAGCATTCTTAAAAGCTAAGATCTTAAACTCCTTGACCTCATCACACCTGTCTGGCCAAAGGTCTTCCTGGGATTAACCGAACTGCTCACTTTTGGGGAGAAGGCACTGGCAACCCACTCCAGTACTCTCGCCTGGAAAATCCCATGGATGGAGGAGCCTGGTAGGCTGCAGTCCATGGGGTCACTAAGAGTTGGACAGGACTGAGCGACTTCACTTTCACTTTTCACTTTCATGCATTGGAGAAGGAAATGGCAACCCACTCCAG
>NW_024070209.1:95308550-95367670 GCF_014754425.2 Oryx dammah | reverse complement strand
AGAATCTCAGGGACCGGGGAGGCTGGTGGGCTGCCGTCTATGGGGTCACACAGAGTCGGACACGACTGAAGTGATTTAGCAGCAGCAGCACAGTACCCTTGCCTGGAAAATCCCATGGACAGAGGAGCCTAGCGGGCTGCAGTCCTTGGGATCACAGAGTCCGGCATTACTGAGCGTGCATGCATGCCCGCTAAGGTCCCCCCGAGGTGAAATTCAGACTTTTTTCTTTCTTTTGCTAAGGTGCATTTTTAAGGGAGACTTTCCAGATCATCTCTCAGATAGGAGAGGTATCATATCATTGCACTGCTTTCCCCTTAGTAGTAGCGTCCCCACTGAATCCCTGAGGATAGAAAGACGGGGAATAACTAGTTCCTGTTTGGGGCGGGTCCACACATCTCATTGAAGTCCCTGAATTCCTGGGATGATAATTACCTTCATTTTACAGAAAATAAGAATAATGACCAACATTTACTAAGTTTATTAAGTGTTGGGCACTGTGCTGAGTGTTTTTAGAGCATCACCCCACTCGAGTCTCACAACAGTACTCTAAATTTGGAACTACTCGATGGATGGGTCAGAGAAGGGAGTGTCTTGTCCTAGGACACACAGCAAGTTAGAGCGGGCATTTGAACCAGCTCTTCCTGATTCAAGAGACTAAGCTCCTCATCGCTCATTTCTGAAAGAACTGAGGGCTTTTCTCCGTGGACGTGGAGAGAGAGGAGGTTCGACGGAGAAGGCTGACGTGGATTTCTAAACAACGCAAACCTAGAAGTCTCCGTGTTTTGCCAGTATCCGAGCTAATCTCTGACCCAGGCCTTGCCTGGGGGCGGGGAAGTGGTGCGCGCGCGCACGGCGTCCCGTTCGGCCCCGCCTCCCGGGAGGGCTTCCCAGCCCGCTCTCGGCTCTGGGGCTTGCGCACTACGTCCCCAGCCAACGGCTGCTTCCCGGTCGGGGACTTCCGGTGCGCAGGGTGCGGTTCCGGGTCGTGGCGCGGCTCGGGGCAACGGGGTTGCTGCTCGGCCGGCCAGCGGCAGCGAGCGGCGGGGGTATGAGGGCGAGCCCGGAAAGCGGCTGCTGAGCCGGCCGGGAGGAGCGCCAATCCCTGAGGATTCCGAGAGTGCGGAGCTGGGGCAGGGACCGGGGGGCGCGGGGGAGCCGGGCCCTCCCCCCAGGAACGTGTCCCAGGGCCATCCCGGCCCGTAGTGTGGCAGCAGCTTCAGGTAAAGGTTGCCCCAGCCGCTAGCTCCATCGCTCACACCCCCGCCAGCCCACCGAAGGAGCCTGGCTTCCCTCCTCACTCCTCCGCGCTCGCCGCCGCCCGGCGGACAGCCTGTCTGGCCCTTGCTCCAGTATCCAGTGAGCATCCGTTTCCTGGCCCTTTCCAGAACTGAAGGCTGTTATGAATCTGACAGATGAATCTGACAGCTTGGGCGTGTGATTTGGGGGAGGAGAAGCTAGTGGACTCGGTAGTATCGGGGTTTGGGAGGGTACTGTTGACTGACAGTTTGTGGTTCTACTCGGTGTCTTAATCTTCATAACATGAAAATCAGGTTTTTAAAATCATTGCTTGTGCATTCCCTGTCTAACGCCCCTTATCTCCATTGCCCCAAAGGAATAAAACAGCCTTTTAGAACTGTCTTTTTTTTTAATAGGCAGAGTGCTGCTGGAACTTTTATTCAGCCTTTTGTTTATGGGAGTGGCATAGAGTCTTCTAGATCTGTTTAAGGCTGGAAAAGAAAATATCACTGTAGTTTAAACAGAAGCATTACTTTAACCGGAGACCCAAAAGCTGACTCAGAGATTGGCACAATTTTCATTCTGAATGAAGTGATTTTTGAAGCCTATCACAATACTTGGCACTGTGCAAAAGCATCATGTTGTTGTAAACCAAAAGCAGGAAAGTTCAAAACTTCCCCAGGTGTGAACAGTCAAATGGAGACAGGTGTTTACACACATCAGTTAAAGTAAAGTCAACATTCTTACTCTGTTTTGACAAGCAAAAGGGGTGGATTCCTAATGTAGAGCAGCAGGGAAAGGAGGCACCATGTTCTATTCTTCATATTCTGTGAGTTCACACAAGATGATCAGTAAATGCTGAAAGGGTTGTTGATGAAGGATCGATACTTGTTTTCATCTTGTTCAGTTTACACACTTGTAGGATTGTTGGGGCCTGTGAGACTTGCTGGTGGCTCCTTTCCCATTCAGATTTATGCTCATACTTACTTTCATCTACCGTGATGCTGGAGGGTACTCAGATTCCTGATCTGGTTTCTGATCTGGCTCCTGGCTAACTTCCCAGCCAAGCTTCAAAAGGCCTCTTACCCTGATTCTTTAGATAAGTAGGACCTGGAATGGACTTTGTCCTTTCCTTTGTTGTTAGCACTTTCTTTCTGCCTAATTTCTCCTTTCCTGTTTTCCTCTATTGGTGTTACCCAGAGCCCACCTGAAATTGGCCTTGCCTCAACCAGTTCAGGACAACCTCAGCTAGAAATGGTTTCTTTTCTAGAGTCCTTTAAATGCTCATTATTCTATGGGCTTGGCCACAAAGTTTGTTTGGGTTTTCGTACCATCTGCCAGAAAAAGCTGAACGAACTTTTTGGCCAACCCAGTTGATGCCCTTAGCAAACATTTATTGAGTATGGATATATTTGAGGTCATCTGATGTGAACAGCTGACTCATTGCAAAAGTCCCTGATGCTGGGAAAGATTGAGGGCAGGAGAAGAGGATGTCAGAGGATGAGATGGCTTGGATGGCATCACTGATGCAGTGGACATGAACTTGGGCAAACTAAGGGTGATCGTCAGGGACAGAGAGGCCTGGCATGCTGCAGTTCATAGGGTCGCAAAGAGTCAGACACGACTGGGCGACTGAAAAACAACATATACCAGATACCATGCTAGACCGTATAGGGATAAACAAGACTCAGTTCTTGCCTGCTCAATTTAGTGAAAAAAGATAGGAAATAATTCTGACAGAGTGGTATGTACACTGGGTTGGAGTTCTTTCAGTGATTCAGTGGTGGTACAGGAGGGAAAGAGGTCATCCACTTTTGAGGCATGTACAATGACCTGGTAAGGCTTCACAATGTGGGTAAACTGAGCTTTATTACTTATTATATTGGAGAAATTATGTTAGGTTTCTCGTTTAATTATTTTAACTTCAATTCACTGATTAGGAGGGCTCAGGATAAATTACACACCTGGTATGAGACGGAACCAGGATCCAAACCCACTTGTGTCTTATGCCTGTATCTGTGCCTTTTATGTTTTTTCTTTTCTCACACCATAGCTCTCTGTATGCAAATACATATTGAAGCAACTATTCAGAGAAGAAAATATGTGTCAAAATGAATGGTGCAGATAGTTCTTTAAATATAGAAAAGACCGTAACCTTCCAAGGCAACATGGTAGTATGTGGGTCAGCTCAGCTTTTGATATGAGTGGACCAGACATTCTGTAGAGAATAGCCATGGACTCTGACTTCAACTCTTGGTCCCTCCTCTTAATAGCTATGTGACCTTTGGCAAGTTTCTTAATTCTTAGCATTATTTCTTTCAAGTATAGTTTGGGATAGAGACTGATACAGACTTCACGGAGTAATGTGAGCTGATGTGGATAAAGTGCCTAGTATGTGGCAAGGTTCCCTAAGATGGTAGCTGTTAAGATGTAAAGGTGCAGTGCCTGAGGCATGGTTTTAGAGTAGTGAGTAGACCAGCCTGAATAAAGCAAGCCTTTGCTTCTTTGAGTGGGGATGTGTGTGTGTTAGTCCCTCAGTTGTGTATGACTCTCTGTGACCCCATGGACTGTAGTCTACCAGGCTTCTCTGACCATGGAATTCTCCAGGCAAGAATACTGGAGTGGGTTGCCATTCCCTTCTCCAGGGCATCTTCCCGACCCAGGGATCGAACCTGGGTCTCCTGCATTAGCAGTTGGATTCTTTACTGACTGAGCCACTAGGGAATACTGGGCGGTAAAGTTGGAGGGCCAGTACAGGGTCAGAGTCATAGCTTGTATGTCAAGCAAGAGAGGTCAGTTCCAGTTTCTGCTCATAACCTTTCTTGTTAATAAATACCTTGAACATCTATGATTCATTCAGCAGTGCCAGGGAAAATGTTAGACCCAGAGATGCAAAAAGTAATATAACCAGGTCCCCACCCTGAGGGTGTTTCCTTTCCCATGAGGGAGATGTGTGTGTGTGTGTGCAGGTGAGTTGTAGTAAAGCATTGTAGATACTAAGATAGCAGTCCCCACTGTGTGTGTGTGTGTGTGTGTGTGCACAGGTGAATTGTAGTAAAGCATTGTAGATACTAAGATAGCAGTCCCCACAAGGTACTGTGGAGCACAGAGGAGGAAACACTGGCACTGGTAGCTCGGGAGCACTTACTGTGTACCAGCATTATGTTAAATGCATTAACTCATTTATTCCTCTACAGGATGGTATTATAAGTATTTTGATGTTACAGATGAGGAAACTAGAGCACAGAGAGGTTAAATGAATTCCTTCAGTTTATGGAGTTGATGGAGCTGAGAGTAGAGGGGATTATCTGCTAGACTTTGGTAACTCTCCTTTTTAGAACTATGCCACATTCTTTCTTCTTTGTGACGTGGATGGCTTCAAAGAAGAGTCAGCCCTTGAGCCCTAGCTTCAGTGTGCTCGTCACTGCGCTGGGCAGTAGGAATAATGGGGAACGAACATGATTTCTACAACTCAAGGAGCTCATTACCTTATCTGTCATGTTTGGTATACATATTTAAGTGGGGTGTCTGTTTTGCTTGTTGACTCATAACTGAAGACTTTAGAAACTGTTGCAGTTCAGTGGATTGTACGTGCTTCATCTGAGAGAATTTGCTGTAAATCTGTTATTCTGATTGTTGTTCAGTCACTCAGTCGTGTCCGACTCTTTGCGACCCCATGAATGGCAGCACACCAGGCTTTCCTCTCCTTTACTATCTTCTGGAGTTTGCTCAAACTCATGTCCATTGAGTTAATGATGCCATCCAACCGTCTCATCCTCTGTCACCCCCTTCTCCTCCTGTGCTCAGTCTTTCCCAGCATCAGGGTCTTTTCCAATGAGTCAGCTCTTTGCATCAGGTGGCCAAAGTATTGGAACTTCCGTATCAGTCCTTCCAATAAATATCCAGAGTTGATTTCCTTTAGGATTGACTGGTTTGATCTCCTTGCAGTTCAAGGGACTCACAAGAGTCTTCTCCAGCACCACAGTTCAAAAGCATCGATTCTTTGGCACTCAGCCTTCTTTATGGTCCCCTCTCACATCTACACTTGATTACCGGAAAAATCATAGCTTTGACTATATGAACCCTTGTCGGCAAAATGACGTCTCTACTTTTTAATATGCTATCTAGGTTTGTCATAGCTTTCCTTCTAAGGAGCAAGCACCTTTTAATTTCATGGTTGCTGTCATTATTTGCAGTCATTTTAGAGCCCAAGAAAATAAAAGTCTGTCACTGTTCCCATTTTTTCCCCATCTATTTGCCATGAAGTGATGGGACCAGATCCCATGATCTTAGTTTTTTGAATGTTGAGTTTTAACTTGACCTTATGTTTTCTGTGAGTTTGAAGTTTTTCAGAAGTTTTGACCCCAAAGATAGCACATTTCAGCTTGTGTTAAATTTAAAATAACTGAATGCTTATAGTCATTGTTAGATGTTTTTGTGCACCTTATTTTCTTCAATCTTCATGATTCTGTGGATTTGTTAATTTAGTTCTTTTTTTTTTTTTCTAAATTTTTATTTATTATGTGTTTCTGGCTGAGCTGGGTGTTTGTTGCTGCATGGACTTTCTTCTAGTTGCCATGAAGGAGTCTACTCTCTACTTGTGATGCTCAGACTTCTCACTGTGGTGGCTTCTCTCGCTGCAGAACACGGGCTCCAGAGCACGTGGGCTCAGTAGTTGCGGCACACGGCCCTGCGGTATGTGAGATCTCCCTGAGATTCCAGGGGTCAAATGTGTGTTTGCTGCATTGGCAGGCAGATGCTCAACTACTGGTCCCCCAGGGAAGTCCTAGTTCTCTTTTGAACGCTGCCTCAGGAGTCTCCAAATCAGATGCTCACGATGTGACATAAAGAGGAGGACAGACATTGTGACCTGGGGGGCACATGACCAGTCAGTCTAGAAGCAGCAGTCACTACTCAGCTTCAGTTGCTTGTCACTGTGTGACGAAGTGAGCCCAGTGTCCCTAGATCTTCCAGTTGTTTTCAAGAGGGATGCTGGAAGTCTGGATTTTAATGTATTTAGTTAAAAAAAATCACCATTAAAAAAATACCATGTAGATCAAAACACATTTGTGGGCTGTGTACAGTCGTAGGCTGCCTGATTGTGAATCCTGACCTACCTGCTCACTGACATTTTGGTATCTACTGTTCAAAGCAGGAGGTCCAACACAATTGTGATCATTGATCAGAAATCTGCTGGTAAATTGCTGGAGTGAGGAGGTGTTGTGTTGGAGTCATACTGATATCTGGGAAAGTGGCAGGGTGAATGATTAATTGTATAATCAAGCTGAATCAGGGATGGGGTTTGGCGGAGATGAAGATCTTGTAGTACTTCTGTGCCCTTAGCACTTTAAATGCTACCAGGTCTCCCGTCTCTTTTGGTCCTCTCTGTAGTACATGAAGTGAACAAGGCAGGGTGGTTATCATAACCTCTGGAGATGAAGAAGTTGGTGCCCAGTGATTTACAGTTTAGTAGGAAGTGCACTTGACTGAGAGGGACTTAAATTCTGAACGCTGGTATACCAGTTACAGCCTTTTGATTTTGGTCAAGTCAAAAATCCTTGTATCTTTTTTCTCATCTGGATAATAATGAGGGAGCTCAGTTGAAGTCTTGGTGAGGTCTTTTCAGGATGCTAAGCTTTCTGATTCTAATTGACATGCTTAAAGCTGCACAACTGATTACTGGCAGACCCCAGTGGAGAACAGTCCAAATCTAAAATGCTGCTTCTCTCTTGATGGCAGGTAGGGAGCCACTGTTGAGCTTTTCCCTCTGTTCTTTGTTCATTTCTTCTGGGAAAGGACCTCGACAGGCCAGGTGCTCCCCACATGTATAGAGGACTTTGTGGACTCTATATACACAAAATTGGAAGGAGGCAGAGAGACACCCAGCCCAGTGAGAGAAATATGGTCAGGGAGCTCCCAGCTCAAGATTTTAATTTATTTTTATTTTAATACCCAGCTTCCAGAAAGTGAAAATTGAAGAAATATTTGTCTTCTAGATACTTGTTTTCATTCATATTCTATCATATAAGGAAATAACATAGAATATAAAAATGAAAAAAAATTCTGAGCAGTCATTCAAAATTTATTAACTCTAGTTGGCAGCAGCCTAGGTATATTGAAGAAATAGATTTAATATAGGAAGCACAAAATTTGGACCCAAAGAAGAAAACAGTTTTAAGTAATTGAAAGTGAGAAAAATGGGAGCAGCCACTTCAACAACAAAACTTAAATTCTGGAAATAGCAGGAAGGTATTAGAATAACTAGTGGAATTAAATTACAGTAATCGCTTCTGAAAGAAATTGGATATGATGTCACACTTACCTCTAAATATATGCAGTGTTAGAGTCATATCCTATACTTGAGTATACTTTTATGAACATGCTTTTATTATTGATGCTGTCAGAATGGACCAAATGTGTAAAACTTAAAGAAAATGTCACATTTTTAGTTCCCTGTGGACTCATTTTAAGGTACTGTATTATAAATAAGTACTATTTCAGCAGAGAAATTGGTAGAAAATGGTTTGAAGGAATGGTTTTCTTTTTAAAACAAATAACTTTTTAATCTGTGCTTTAGTTGCTGACATACTGGAGGCTAACAAAGAGGAACTGAGATGCAGCCTTGAAACTTGAAGCAGAGTGAGCTGGGGCTTTGGAGTCACACTCACCTGGATATGAATATTGGTTCTTTCGGTTATTAGCTCTGTGACCCAGACAGTACTGCCAATCTCATACGGTATGTGGGAGGTTGCATATGAGGAGTAAGTACCTCTACCATGATACTTTGGAGGGATGTAGGTACCAGCATAGGAGAAGGCAGTGGCAACCCACTCCAGTACTCTTGCCTGGAAAATCCCATGGACAGAGGAGCCAGGTAGGCTGCAGTCCATGGGGTCGTGAAGAGTCAGACACGACTGAGCGACTTCCCTTTCACTTTTCACTTTCACGCATTGGAGAAGGAAAAGGCACCCCACTCCAGTGATCTTGCCTAGAGAATCCCAGGGATGGTGGAGCCTGGTGGGCTGCCGTCTACAGGGTTGCACAGAGTCAGACACAACTGAAGCGACTTAGCAGCATCAGCAGCAGGTACTAGCATTCAAGCGCACAAGCCATTCAGGTTAGTACAATGTAACAAGAAATGATCTTATGGAGTGATTGTAAAGGAATGAGACTTATTTTCTTGTCTGGATCATGAAATTAGTCTTGTTAATTTCTAGTTGTGCTTTGTGAATTAGCATGCCTATGAACCAAGCACTGTTGAGAAAAGGGTCTCAGTATGCTATTTTTAGGCTATTAAATGAATTGATCTGTTAAATCACAATAAACACCTCCAGTTGTTTATATTACCTTTTAGTGTGCCCATGACTGCCTTTTGAAGTTGTTAGAGCTAGGAGTATATTATGTATTCCCTGCCCCCATTTTACAAATGCTGAAACTGAAGCTAGAGAAGTAAAGTGATTCAAGGTAGAGAGCTACTGATAATGACAAAGCTGTGCTTTGAACCTTTGTTTTTTTTTTAACTGTAAATACCACAGTGCTTTTTTTGCTCTTCCATGCTGCTCTAGATTTGAATATTGGAACTTGCCCTTATTTTGGGAGGAACATCAACTCATTTTAAACTTAATGCCTGTAGAAAATTGTTGTTGATGATATTGTGGGAGTGTTTGGTTACAAATATACTCTTAAGATTTGAAGTTTAAAGATTTAACAGAACTCTAATAATACTCATTGCTGGCAGAGGTTGGTAGTGAGATGATCACTCATATTACCAGTGGGATAAAAATTGGTAAAAGTTTTCTGGCAAATGCTTTGGCAGTATTATCACAAGCCTTTAAAGTCATATATGCCTTCTGAGTTTGTAATCCCGTTACTAAGAATCTTTGTTAAAGAGATAATCAGACATGTAGAAAAGTATTCAAGTTCAAAAATGTTCACTGTGGAAGTATTTATAATAGCAAAAATTAGAAACAACTGTAGTATTCAAAAAAGAAGTAAGAGAAATTTTGGAAAAAGCATGATTGAAAATACTATATAAGCATTATTAGATGTTTTAGAAGAATTTGTGACATATTAATGTGCTCATATAATATGAAGTGAAAAAAGGATATAAAACTATGTAAAGTATGATCTCAATATCAAATATATAAAGAGAAAAAACAGGTGGTGAGATTATAGGCCTTTATGCTTTTTCAGTTTTCCAAAATACTCTCTGACAAGCATAAATTATCTTTCAATAAAGACTCCTTTGTAACTGAGAAGTACAGGTGCTCCTGCCCGGCATTTTGAAAGTTTTTCCTAATGCAGGTGATCTGAAGTTATGCATGGATTGTGTTTTCAAGAAGTTAGTTTTAACCTCAGTTGTTTAATGATTAAAATATGGTTTCACCTTTTTTTTTTTTTTTTTTTTGTCTGTACTGCACTGCTTCATGCAAGATCTTAGTTCCCTGACTGGAATGGAATCCTTGCCCCTTGCAGTGGAAGCACAGAATCTTAACCACTGGACTGCCAGGGAAGTCCCTGGTTTCTGTATTTTGTCATAAAGGATATTGAAGTTCCCAGGCTAGCCTCCTCTTCTCCCCTAAACTATCCTGAAAGAAGAGTCATATTTGTGTTGGTAGTGCCCGTGACCCAGGTTTCCCCTCACCTCTTCAGTGGCCAGTGGGACAGCGAGTAGCTGTGTGGCAGCTCTGTCTTTCCTAGAGGGTACATGCCTGTCTCCATAAGGCTGGTTGTTGGCATATAGAACTTTTTTTGTGAGTTGAATATTTTTATCTTGGGAAGTGCGTTTTTGGTATGGAAAATTGTAAGTATGAATTTCTATTTCACGTTTAAAAATTTTGTAAGAAAAAATTAAAGATCAAAGTTTGTTTGAATTTTAATTTTTCTGATAACAGTATTCAAGATGTATGTATATTAAAATGTCATGAAGAATTGTGCCTTTTACTCTTTTCTGATTATATACTTCATAATTGAAATTGTGATAATTTCAGCATGTACAGTTAAGCATGATGTCTAGTTGTTTTTTTTTTTAACATGCATGGTAATTCTTCTAAATATACAAAAGCATGCAGAAAATTTAACAAAGTATTTTAGCATATTTAAATTGGGAAAATACCAGGCAAGATGTTTCTTTTTGTAAACTGCTTCTGTCCAAAGCATTCTGTATATTATCAGAATGAAAAATGACAGCACTTTGTCATCTGTTCAAATTGATATTGCACTCTTTGCAATGACAGCTGAAAAGGCCCACAGGTGCCATATAAAGAGGTGACCATGTTGTCATATTTCATTTCGGCATCCCTCTGCAAAGCCATAATTACCTAATTAGGTTGTTAATTAGGAGATTAGCATTTCGCTATATTGATAGAATGCTCTTTACCGGCGTGGGGCTAGATACAGATTTGTCTACCCTAATTTATAATCTCTGCCTTTTTTGTACTTATTTATTTGCTTAAGATTCTGATGTGGGGCAATTCGGTTTACCTGAGAAACAGTTTGTTTACAAGCTAATGAAGCTTTGATTGCTGGATTAAAGTTGCTGAGTTAAAATATGAACAGAATTAAAAAGGTGGTCACATCCCCAAAATGATAATAAAAATTCCGAGTTAGTATAACTTGTGTTCTTGTTAGCATCAGGGACAAACACATGAGAAGAACTGAAATTGTTGGTAAGAAGTCCAAAATATAGAAAGTGTGAAATGTGATAGAGATTTATATATCCTAAACTAGGCAAAGGAAAGTAGTTATCTTTAATGACAAATCTCTGTCATTTATACTTGAGATATAAAACATGGTAAGTATTTTTAGTGTATTTCAGAAGCTGAAGCTTAGTTGATGTAGTAGTGTTAGTCGCTCAGTCGTGTTCGACTCTTTGCGACCCTGGGGACTGTAGCCAGCTAGGCTCCTCTGTCCATGGAATTCTCCAGGCAGGAATAATGGAGAGGGTGGCCGTTTCCTTCTCCCAGTTGATGACTTCAGAACAAACATAGTCAGTCTTCAGACTGCCTTAGGTAGTCACGAGGCAGGTTTATTTCGTTTGCACCTTCTGATCATTAGTTTGTGCTTGGAACATTCTCTTCCCATAGTCTGCAGTCCTGAGTGCTTATGGAGTTCGAAGTATTTTACAGTAACCTTCACTTGGTCAGCTATTTGGAGTAAGCTGTGTTTCTGTTAAGTGTGTGGACATTCTTTTTGCGCAGAGGGTAGAAGAGGGCTGGTTTAAAAAATATCCACTTGTTTTTACTCCAGTGCATGATTTGACTGTAATGTTTGTAATTTGCATTACATATACCTTTATCACTCTTTCTAGCCCTAAAACAAAACTTAGGAGCACCATGCCCACTGAGGAGGTGGTAGTTTCCCTCCTTTTGATTGTGTTTGGTATTAGCTGTTTAAGTTGTAGAAAATGCGTGTGTGCTTAAGCCCTTTTCCCCCATAGTGATTATGAAAAATTGCATTTGATTGTATCTCTAATTTTCTTCAAAATTAAAAAAATTGAAAGATATTTTTATATGAAGAAAATATATATGAAATGTTTCATTTAGTTAGTTAAGCTTTTTGCTTAATTGCAGTCATTCATTTATTCAGTCAGCATTTGCCGAATATGTGTTAGGCACTTGTCATAAGTCTGGGAATCGAGCAATGAGGACTGCAGACACAGACCCAGCGCTCGGTGGGAATTGTAGTCCAGTAATGGAAGCCCAGCATAGTTTGAGAAGTACAACTTGTGTTAGAGTAATGAAGGGAAGGTGAGTAGGGAGTTGTACGACTCTGGACTTAATAAGATCAAACCTTCCTGGGACAGGCAGGTGCTGTCGAAATTGAGATCGGAAGGGTGAAGGAGAAGGTGATATTTAGGCAGGTGAAAGGAGAGTAAACCTGTTCAAAAGCTGGAAGCATGCTGACAGTTGAGTATGGCTAGAGTAGAGAGAACAGAGGCGATAAATGGAAGATGGGGCAGCAGAGGCAGCAAGTTCAATTATGTTAAAGAGCTTGGGAAGTTATTGGGCTTCCCTGGTGGCTCAGTGGTGAAGAACTCACCTGCCAATGCAGGAGATGAGGGTTCCATCCCTGGGTCAGGAAGATCCCCTGGAGGAGGAAGTGGCACCCACTCCAGTAATCTTGCTTGAGAAATCCCATGGACAGAAGGAGCCTGGCGGGCTACAGTCCACGGGGTTGCAAAGAGTCCGACATGACTGAAGTGACTTAGCATGCAAGTGTCAAATAGAGAAGAGGTCTGTGAGCCTTATTATCCAATATGACCCCACAATATACAGTAGTAGCCATTAGTTATCTTTTTTGGTGGACTGGAGAGAATACTAGTATCTGAATGTTACAGTTGGGCCTTGCATTGTGACAGTAGTTCTGTGAGATATGAGATAATGTCTCACTGAGGTCCAGAGGTATTGTGACTTGCCCAGTTTTCTCAGCTGCTGTATGGTAGAATTGGGAGCACACACAACCTTTCCAAGCCTTTGTGTCATCTGTCATGCGATGTTGTCATCCTTGTTGTGTCCCCTTCCCTTTGTTCATTTCAAAATGAAGAGAATTCCGTCCCCCTCCCCTGCCCCCGCCCCCCGCAAAGGACCAGTAGCTCACTAGGTTGCTGACCAAGGCATCCTGTTAACCTTGTGGCTTCCAGACCCAGCTCTGGGGTGGATTAAAGCACCGTCTGGTGCTTCAGTAGCAGAAGCTGCTCAGTGCAGGTGTTCGCTTTAGCAAAGTTACAAGCACCCTAGGCTTTAATCTCCCTCAATTAGAACTGTAGCTTGGCTACCTCCTCACAAGGTCACGGATGTATATGGGAGTTCTCCTTTCCCCAGGGGAAAAGCCTTGGCATCTCTGACTTTCAGGGGAGGAATTCGATATCTCTTTGGTGTAATCAACTTGTATTGCAAATTGTTTTAATTTTTTATGGTTACTGTTGCCAGTACTCTTCAATTTACTGATTTGTTGATGTGTTTGTGATGGAATCATCTGAACTAGAAGAAACTCTGGAGAGCAACATGGATTCTAGCCTTTCTGTGTTTCTACCAACCCTTTTAAAATTGAGATGTAACTCATGTATCATAAAATTTACTCTTTTAAAAGTGTACACTTTAATGGTTTATCACCCCTAAATAAACCCCATACCCATTAGCAGTCACTCCTCATTCTTCCCTCCACCAACCACTGGCAACCATTAATTTACTTTGTGTCTCTATAGATTTGCCTATTCTGAACCTTTTGAACAGAAATGGAATCACACAATATGTGGCCTTTTGTGTCTGGCTTCTTTTATTTAGCACAGTTTCATCATTCATCCATATTGTAGCATATATCAGTACTTCATTTATTTTTATTGCTGAATAATAGTCCATTGTATGAAAGTACCACATTTTGCCTGTCCATTCATCAGTTGATGGAGATTTGGGTTGTTTCCACTTTGGGGCTATTATGAATAATACTGCTGTGAACATTCTTGTACAAGTTTTTGTGTGAGCATATGTTTTCATTTCTGTTGGTATATTCCCTTGGAGTGGATGGGTTAGGCGGCAGTCCATGGGGTCGCTAGGAGTCGGACACGACTGAGCGACTTCACTTTCACTTTTCACTTTCATGCATTCGAGAAGGAAATGGCAACCCATTCCAGTGTTCTTGCCTGGAGAACCCCAGGGACGGGGGAGCCTGGTGGGCTGCTGTCTATGGGGTCGTACAGAGTCGGACATGACTGAAGCGACTTAGCGGCGGCAGCAGCATGGTAACTCTGTTTTAACTGAGGAACTGCCAAATTGTTTTCAAAGGTGGCTGCACCATTTTATATTCCCACCAGCAGTGTACAAGATCTGCTGTGTTTCTGCTTCTGCTTTCTTCAGACTCTGTTACTCTGGGCTGGGCTGGAAGCAACCCCAGGCATTCCATGAGCCCTTGTGTCTTGTTAAATCGGAAAATTTCCAGTTTTATGACAACCACTTTCATTCTACAAGCATATGTGTACAAGGCCTTATATTAGGCATTAGTGACAGGAAGTCAAATAAGGACTTCTAGTCCTTTCTTCTCAAGGACTACACAATCCTTACTGTAACTTCTTACTAGGAAATGCAGGGAGAAGGAAAAACCAGTGAAGGAAGTACAGTTGACCCTTGTGTGCAAGGGTGGGGTGAAATAGCACTGGTCCACTTACATGTGGATTTTTTTTTTCTTCAGTAAATACAGTATGACTGGATCTGCAGTTGGTTGTATTTGTGGATGTGGAACCATGGATATGGAGGAGGGAGGGCCAACTATGGGACTTGAACATCCACAGGTTTTAGTATCTCCAGCGGTCCTGTAAACAATCCCCCAAGAATACCGAGGGGCGACTGTAACTACTTAGACGTTTGTGAGTTTCCACAGTATTGATCCTAACTTTAGAATCTATGCAAAGGTTGAGTTGATTTTTGAAGATTGTGGAGTTTCCTTTTCTTGGCTCATCCTTTAAAGACAGTCATCCTTCTGTATTTGTGGGGTATCGGTTCCCAGGACCGAGGTATTCCCTCGTCCCTAGTTCCCAGGTATTCCCAAGGATACCAAAATTCACAGGTGCTCACGTCCCTCACATGAAATGGCATAGTGAAATTGCCTTGCATATCCTGGATTCTGAGTCTGTGGATTCAACCAACCAACCAAATTAAACTTTCAGTTGGTTGAATCTGCAGATGTCAAACCAGCATATACGGAGAGAGGACTGTCTTGCTCTTGTTGGGTTTTATCCTAGGTTACTGCTCGTTTCCTCCTTGCATATTTTCCCTGGCTAAGCTCACGTCTGTGGCTTCATCTCCCATCTATATGTTGAAAAAAAATGTTCGTTGCTCAGTTACGTCCGACTCTTTGCGACCCCACGGACTGGAGTCTGCCAGGCTCCTCTGTTCATGGGATTCTCCAGGCAAGTACACTGAAGTGGGTTGCCATTCCCTCCTCCAGGGGATCTTCCTGACCCAGGGATTGAACTCAGGTCTCCTGCATTGCAGGCAGATTCTTTACTCTCTGGGCCACCAGGGAAGTGTGTCTGCCAAATTTGCTCAGATCTTTCTCCTAGGCTTCAGGTTTGTCTATCCTGTGTGTGTCACTTATATGTTGTCCCAGATTTGCTCAGACTTTTCTCCTGGGCTCTCAGGTTTGCATCCTGATGGATCTCTGGGTAATCCCTAGACATCTCAAGCTAATTGTGTCTGAAACTTAGTTTCTCATTTCCCCTCTCCCTGTTAAGCTCTTCCTACTTTTGAGTTCACAGTTTGATTTGTTGGTGCTATCATGCAAGCCATAAACTTTCCCCTTCTCCTTAACCCTGCATATCCTCTCAGTCACCAAGTTCTACCAATTTTATCTCCTAAATATATATTTTTAACTACTTCTTAAATTCATAGGCCCGTTTTTCATTGCCTTACTTTGGATTTCATCATCTCTTCCCTGAGCTTTAGTCACAGCTTCATAACTAATCTTGTGTCTTGTCCATCAGGTTAATCTTCTAGGCAGCTGCCAGAGCAGTCTCTCTGAAATGCTAATCTGATCAGCAACTTTGAACTCCATGTAGTTCTCATTGCTGACTACAAGTTCTTCTGTTTGTTATTTTAGTGCCTTGTCTCTTTGACCTTTCTTCCAGCCGTTCAACTTCTCGTCTTTGAGGATTCAGTTCAGACCAGGGAATAATAGCAGTGATAATAGTAAATATTTGTATAGTGCTTCCCATGGGCCAGGTGCTGCTATACACACATTCAGTTCAGTTCAGTTAAGTCACTCAGTCGTGTCCGACTCTTTGTGACCCCACAAACTGCAGTACGCCAGGCCTCCCTGCCCATCACCAACTCCTGGAGTTCACCCAGACCCATGCCCATTGAGTCAGTGATGCCATCCAACCATTTTATCCTCTGTTGTCCCCTTCTCCTCCTGCCCTCAATCTTTCTTTTAGTCCTCACAACAATCCTATGAGATAGGCACCAAAATTGTTCCTGTTTGTAGATGAGGAAGTGAAGGCACAGACATTGTTGATTTTCCTAGGTCCCACGGTTGCTGAGTCCACATTTGAACCCAGGCAGTCTAGTCTGATGCTGTTAGTCTCTTATATGTACCTTTTCTTAACTTCGCGAGTTCCCTCCATTCCCCTGACTGCAAAGATTAGTTATCCTCTCCCTGCTTCTGCCATGGCCTGTGCATTGTTGTTCAGTGACTAAGTGGTGTTGAGTCTTTGTGACCGCATGGACTGCAGCACAAACAGGCTTCCAGTACTTCACTATCTCCTGGAGTTTGCTCAAACTCATGTCCACCAAGTCGATGATGCTGTGCATGGCCTGATGTTCATCTGCAGTCCATAGGGCAGATTCGGAGCGTATTTTATTTTAAACAGTCTTGATCAAGAAGCCAGCATGATAGACTATTTAATTGCCTGCTCCCTCTCACGCCTATTCTTAAGGTGACTTAATTGGAAGTCATCACTTCTGTTATCTTGATCTTAGTCATTTCTATGAAGCCTGTTTCGAGTATCCAGTTTCATTTAGATATCATTCCTTTGTGTTTCTGTGATACTTTGTTATATAGAATCCTCTAGCATTACTCTCATCCTTTATTGTGACCATTTATTGCTTGACTGTAAGCCTCTTGGGGATAGGGACTTTGTTTTACTACTTTATGCTCCTAATTTCCCAGCATGTAGTAGGTATTCACTCTTGCTGAATTTCTTGAGTGAACAGGTAAATTTGACCCGTATATAGATGAGTGAGAGAAGAGGATTAGGAGTGTGATGAAATGGACTTAAACTGGAAATTCAGGGCAGCATACAATAGCTATTCAGAGCAAGGATTGTGAAGCCAGGTGACCTAGGTTTTATCTTGACTCTCCTCTCACTAGTTATGGGACCTTGGGAAGGCTGTGCTTCAGTTTACTGATGTTTAAAACAAATAGTAATGGAATCCACCTCTAATAGTTTTGTCAGTGATATATGTGCTTGCTAAATAAGCAGCCTTCTAGAGTCCAGAGAATTACTTTACTTAAACTGTATTTTGTGAAACACTCACACCTTAGCTGTGTAATAGTGAAGCCAGGCCTGCCGCTGTCCTCATGCTGGATCCTTCTGAGGGTGGGTTTTTTTTTTTTTTTTTTTAAACGTAATCTAGAAGGATATAAAAAATACTGGCCAAATTAGTACAGTTTTATTAATAGCAGTAATTGTTGTTCAGTCTGTCAGTTGTGTCCGACTTTTTGTGACCCCATGGACTGCAGCATATCAGGCCTCCCTGTCCTTCACCAGCTCCTGGAACTTGCGCAAACTCATGTCCATTGAGTTGGTGATGCCATCCAACCATCTCATCCTCTGTCGTTTCCTTCTCCTCCTGCCTTTAATCTTTCCCAGCATTAGGGTCTTTTCTAATGAGTCAGCTCTTTGCATCAGGTGACCAAACTGTTGGAGCTTCAGCTTCAGCATCAGTCCTTCCAATGAATGTTCAGGGTTGATTTCCTTTAGGATTGACTGGTTTGATCTCCTACCAATGGTAGGAGATAATGGTAAACAGTTACCATTTATTGAAGTTTACCATTCAGATGAAAGTACAAAGCACCCTTCAAAGTCACAGGAAAATAGTCTGGAGATTATCTGCTAGTATATTTGATGCTGTCCCTTGTTTATTAGGAGTTGAGTAAATGAATTTAATAGTTGACAGCTTATTTTCCCTCCAGACAAATGTAGCTGAAACAGGAAAAGTCAATAATTTTGCATTTTGGATTCAAATAGAGTAAGTGCTTATAAGTATCCCTATGAGGTGGATGAATAGAACATGGATTGTGGACATTTCGCTGGTGAGGGAAGAGAGGCAGAGATGCCTGGCTCCCTTGAAGTCGGTCCATAACTAGTCCTTGGGCAGGCAGTAACCTGGAATTCCAGATGTGTTTACTAACGTGAACGCTTGTAATTCTAGGAACCAGTTTCCATACATAGTAACATTTAAAAAAAAGATAGTGCTTACTCAAATTAGTCAGTTTGGTTTACCTTTGAGAGGGTTTGCTGCCAAAACGTTGATGCTATTAAAATCTTTATCGAAAAAGGAATTCCTTGTACCTTTATCCTTAGAGTCTGAACCATGGCCCAGCAGTGAGGGAAAACAGCACAAAGCAAAAGCATACAAAGCATTTTCCCTGAACTTGAGGTGAACTCCCAGGTACACCGTCCTCCTCTGCTTCGTTTGTAACTGGAATAGAACTTGAGAGCTGAAAAGGCCATTTTTACAGTTCAGCCTCCCCACTGAACAGATGCAAAAAACAGACTAATGTGTGAAACTGGCTGAAAGAGTTTTAAAGAAATAACTTGTCCAAGGCCATGTAATTAGGCCCCTGGTAATTAGGGAATCGGGATTCAGGTTTCCTGAGTAATGCTTACAATAAACTATGTTGCTTCCCTCAATTGATGATGTGGTTAACCTGATAGCTAGGTAAGTGGAAACATAACGATTGGATTCTACTTGGTTAAGCAAACTGCACATATTGAGGAGACAATAAAAGGAAAATAAATCTTAGACTGTAGCAGGAGGCCTATCTACTGAACCAGCACCATGGATAAGGGGCCTTTTTTTTTTTTAAATTGTGGCGCAAACCCTTTGGGAACAAGAAAGATTTGTTTGTTTATTCCACACTGAGTCCTTACTGGGTGCCAGCCACTTTCTACTAGAAACTGGCAGCGCAGTGATGAATAAGACAGACAGTGTGCCTAAGGAGCTGAGAGTTGAGAAGAGAAAACCAACATGTAGACAGGTTATGATTCTTCTTTTTTAACGTATTGGCCGTGGTGGGTCTTCGTTGCTACACTCGGGCCTTCTCTAGCCGTAAGAAGAGGCTCCTCTTCATTGTGGTGTGCAGGGCTTCTCACTGTGGGGGCTTCTCGTTCGCAGAGCACAGGCTGTGGGCGTGGGGGCTTCAGTAGCTGCAGCAGTGGCTGTGGCCCACGGGCTTAGTTGCTCCATGGCATGTGGGGTCTCCTTGGGTGGGGGATCGAACCAGTGTCCCTCACATTGCAAGGTGGATTCTTAACCACTGGGCCACAAGGGAAGCCCCAACAGATGCTTATTTTTTTAAGAAATGTGATTGGTTCATTTGTTCATTCATTCGTTCATTATCCCTTAACATAGCAGCCAGAGAGATGCTTTTAGCCTGTGAGCTAGATCATATCACTGCTCACAGTCCTCTGGTGATTCTCCATTTTAATTGGATTAAGAACAGAGTTCATAGAATTGCCTGCAAGGCTCTACCTAGTTTGCCCAACTCTTCAGCCTTTATCTTCTCCTACTTGCTTGCTCCCTTGCTGGACTAGTTGATACTTCTTAAACAATGCCAGACATACTCACCCTGCTTGGCAGCACGCTTCCCTCAGAAATCCACATGGCTTGTTCTCTTATCTCCTTCAGGGCTTAACTCAAATGTCACCTTCTCTGTGAAGCATTCCTTGACTACTTTATTTACGGTTGCAACCGTGGCTCCATCCACCTGGCAGGCCCTGGCTCTCTTCTCTGAGCATCTTTTCTCTCTAGCACATCTCACTTACTGTGTAATTTCTCTATTTTGTTTGTCGCCTTCATTAGAATGTGAACTCCATGAGGGCAAGACTTTGTCTGCTTTGGTTTCTGCTGTACTCTCTGCATCTAGAACGTGCCTGACACTCAGGAGGCGTTCAGTAAATATTTGTTGAATGAATAAATTCAATGAACAGCATCTACAACTAACAGGCAGTGTGCTGGGTTAATTATTTGGTAGAAGTAGTGATGAAGTGTAGTGCAGTGGGACCATGTGGGAGGAGCTAACCTGGTCTGTGGGATTCTTTAGGGAGGTTTCCTTGGAGAACTGACCATTGAGCTGGATTTAGAAGAATGAGTAGGAGGAGGGCAGGTGAAGAAGTATAGGCGGTCTTCAGATCAAGTTATAAGTTTGGAGGAATGCAATTTATCTTTCTTGGAGTAATTCAAGCTTTGGTCCCCCTTGGGGTAGGATAAAATTTCAGAAACCAGAAACTAGGAGCTGTACTTCATTCTGTACCTTTAAAGGTTTAAGCATAGATTTTAGTAGCAAAGTTGTATATATATACATATTAGTCTTGGTATTACTGAAACCATTCTGAGGGGGTTAGGGATTACTACAGATTTAGTGGCTTCAAACAACACGTCACTGTAAACCTTCTCAACTTCAGCATTATTAATATTGACATTTGGGGAGGTATAATACTTTGTTGAGGGTACTGTCCTGGGCATTGTGTGATGTTTAGCAGCATACTTGGCATCTACCTACCAGAAGCTAATAGCACTCACCCCCAGTGTGACAACCAGAAATGTCCCTAGATCTTAGCTCTGAGGAGCAAAATTGCCTTCCAGTTGAGAACCACCACGTTAGAACCACTGCATTACATTTGGTGAGAGTCCAGGGAGTTCTATCTTCAGTAACTACAAGTGATTGAGGGAGAGAGATTTATACCTTAATAGAGTAACCACATTTCTGAGTCTAGAATTGAATCAGAGACTTCCTTAAACAAGATATTCACATAACTAACTGTATTGAAGGTAGAAATAAAGTGTTTTCAAAACAGTTTGGACCCTGGAGATTGGAGAAGGGTTCACATAAGATGAAATATTTGAGTTGGACTTAGAAGAAAGTTTGTATTGGAAGATAAGGGCACATCTCACACAAAGGAAGTATCATTACCGAAGGCAGGACTGTGTTCAGAACAGTCCTGGGAGTTGCATGCTAGGAAGAAAGGGCAGATGAATGAAACTGGGTTGTAAAGAGCCTTAAATGTTGTATGTGAGGGTAAAGGGGTTTAGGATGTTTTCCTGCTCTCTATATTAATATTTTCATTTCTATTGTTGCATAACAAATTACCACAAACTTAGCAGCTTAAAACAACACAAATTTATTGTCTCTCAGTATGTCAGGAGTCATGGCTTCAGCTGGGCTTCCTCATTTTTCCTTTCCCTTTTTCTCTTTTTTTTCTTGGCCATACCAGGCAGATTTCAGTTCCCTGATGAGGGATTGAACCTGGGTCCCCAGCAGTAGAATCATGGAGTCCTAACCTGTGGACCACCAAGGAGTTCCCTCATCTGGGGTTTCTGCTGAGGATCTCAAAGGAATGAAATTAACTTGTCAGTGAATTCCAGCATAAGGTCCCCATTTCCTTGTTACCCTTGGCTGGGACCACTCTCAGCTCCTAGAGGCTGCTCTCAGATTCTTGCCTTGCCTATTTCCATAATGTGGCTGTTTGCTTTTTCAGTGCTGGCAGAAAATCTCCAAATTCAAATCTCTCTCTTCAGTTGCTTAGTGTGAAGTCTTAGTTAACAGAAAGTAGTCAAGGGAATGACTCTTCCATCACCTTTGTGGTACTTTGTTGGCTGGAAGCAAGTCAGGTTCCACCCAGACTCAAGGGGAGGGAATAACACAAAGGCCTGGATATCAAGAGAAGAATTTCTGGAGTCATCTTAAAATTTTGACTGCCAGATGCAGTTTCAGCTCCATGAAAGCAGTGGTCAAGTCTTTTCAAATTTTTTTGCTCAGTGTTGTATTTCTGATGCCTGGCATATAGTAAGTGCTTAATAAATATTTGTTGAATGAATGACATCAATGAATGAATATTTGGTAGTGGTTGAATGTTACTTATGGTTTCAGCTCTTATGTTGGTAATTTCATATTGAGAAGCAGTCTAGTTTCTTTGGCATTATTCATTTCTTTTGGTAAAATTGTAAATAATTTTTGCCTGGAATCTTTTTTTTTTTAAATCTGGAATCTTAAAATCTAAAATTGCTTATTATCACAAGTGTCAATCTAATCTCTTATCTCAGAGAGACAACGCTCACTGGAAAAATAATTTAGGGCTGCTGCTGCTGCTGCTGCTAAGTCATTTCAGTCGTGTCTGACTTTGTGTGACTCCATAGACGGCAGCCCACCAGGCTCCCCCGTCCCTGGGATTCTGCAGGGAAGAACACTAGAGTGGGTTGCCATTTCCTTCTCCAATGCGTGAAAGTGAAAAGTGAAAGTGAAATCGCTCAGTCGTGTCCGACTCTTCATGACCACATGGACTGCAGCCTACCAGGCTCCTCCATCCATGGGATTCTCCAGACAACAGTACTGGAGTGGGGTGCCATCGCCTTCTCCTATCTATCTACAAATTCACTTTCTGTTCTGCAAATTCAAGTCTATAGTTAAGTCTCTCTGATACATTTTAATTATTTTACTGTTCAATTCCATAATTTCTTTCCATTTTTAAAAATAATTTCTACGTTTTTACTGATATTCTACATTGCACCAAACTAGCAGATTTCTTCTAACAGCCAGAAACGTTGGCAGCTTTGGAGTTTTGGAGGTGGTGGGTGGGTAGGTTGTCTGAAGTTTCACAGCTATTGCTAATAACAATAATTTCAAATAATTAATAAACAGACTTCAAAAACACTTTGAAAATACTGATTGTTTTATAATAGCTTTATTATAGTAGAAATTTTTGTCTAATTTGTGCTTAGAACTTCATGTATAGATTAGTGTTATTATTAATTACTGCTGTTCTTCATACTTGTCATAGGAAACATTTTGAGCAAAATTTAGATCTTGAATTACCCGTTGATAAAGGACTATTTTATCTCCAGACAATCAGATATTTCTGACACCAGAGTCTGTGTTCAAAATAAGGTGTTGAGAATCTCAATATGTGCCAGTTGGTCCTAGAAGCTATAAAGTAAGCATGGCACGTCTTCCAGGACTATCTGTTTTAGTGATTACATTCAAAGGTAAAATATTTTTTTCTTGGAAGACATACAGGTGCAGTATATTATAGGCTAGAATGCAAAATATGAATGAACTCTAAAAATAAATTTCTTACAGCATGTTGCTTTAGGTGGCTCCCTCTAGGTTCTCTCTTACGTTGATTTATGGTTACTCTCCTCTGCCCTTCAGGTGTGTCCGTGGACAAGTTTGAGAGGCACGGTACTGCACCAGGCTCCTTTTACCTGGATCTTGGCAGATGGTAAGGTTCAGAGACATTTCAGGTGGATGTTAGTGGTACAAGGAAAGAAAAATCCAGGGTCAGGGTCCCTTCGTCCACAGGAGATACTTGATAGGAAAGGAGACCTGGTGTCCTGGTAGGTTGGTGAGGGTCTCACTGTTCCCAAATGACCTCAGGCACTCATGGTGGGGGTTGTATCAGAGTAGCTGGGATGACTGACAGCTGAGCCTCTCTGCATTTGGTCTTTTATCCTGAACCTCTTCTTGTGATTCACATGGTCCAAAGAGGGCTGCAGCAGAAACTGCAGAGTCTCCTAAGACCGAGATTGAGAAATACCACATTACTTTGACTACATTCTGTTAGTCAAAGCAAATGACAAGTGAACTTATTGACAGAAGGAGCTTAAAATACTCAAAAATCTACCATGTGACCTTGGGCAAGTTGCTTAATGCCTTTAAGCCTTAATTTTTTTTAAAATAATCTATGAAATGAGGATAATATTAATACTTACCTCCTGGGGTGGTAGTAAGGATGAACTATGTGATTACATGAAAAGTACAAGTGAGAGTAAGAAGCTCAGTAATTGTCACCTATTACTGTTCTCCTTATGTTTTTTGCCTAATAAAAGCCTTAAATCCCACCTTCGTCCTTCCTGAAGCCTTCTGTAACTTTCTGGTCTCTTGGAAAACATACTGTCTTGATGTCTCATTTGCTGATTGGCATATTGCCTCATGTTACTGTTATGTGTGTGCACAGCATGGCTCATCTGCTGAAGCTTGTAAGCCTCTGGAGGGGGCAGGTCAGTGTTCATATCATTTTTCGTATGAGTCCCAGTGCCTAGTTCCCAATGATGTTTAGTGAATGAATACCATATTATTCAGAAGAAGATACAAGCATTTCTCTTCTGTTGTTGTAATTTAGTAAGTACTTTTAGTCAAAGTGTAGATATAAAAATGTGAAGGGAAAAATTAAACTCTCCAGTTGTCAGGTCTCACTATTTACTGTTTAATTAGGCATATTTACATGGGGGAAGATTTTAATCTCCTGAGGGGGGAAAAGGGTCAATTTTGTTCTTTAAAAAAAGTAAGTGAAGATTTAATTTAGATTTAAATTGGAGAGAGTTGGAAAAAGATTTAAAATCAATAAAGTGCATTTGTTTTAATGGTCATTTCACTTATTTTCCAATTTTAAGACTTATGAATTCTGAACTTTAACGAGATTAAAGAATTTTGAAATCTTAGTAAAAAATAGGGTCTGTCAGTTTTTATAAATGGGAAACTTTGTACCTAATAAAAAGCCTTTGTTTTTCTAACTTGTGATCATTTCTGGTTGTGGAAAGTATATGTGAGTGCCTCTAGACCATTTCTAAGGAATCTTGTGTAGGAATTAGGTTCAGCTTGCCTAATGCTAATAGCATGAAGTCGGGGTACAGTGTGGAAAGGTAAAAAAAAAATTTCGCATCTGCTGTTACATGTTGTTAACTCCCTCAGCAGACATTAAATCATTTCAAGTACAATAATAGTGTGGGAGGTAAATTAACTAACCATTAACAATCTTATAAATACACAATTAACATGCCAACATTTATATGACACATTGATGGGGCAGCAGTAATTTTTGATTGGGAGTTTGCAGACCTTCGAGAAGCCTCAGGCTGTTGCTCATTCAGACAAGTTTTCACAGATTGCAGGTGAGGGGGTTGTGAAGTCTGTCTGGCAGAGGGAAGTGAATGTGCTGTGTTTTGAAAGTTCAGGAACAGGAATTTCCCTTCAACCATTGGCTGGATGTGAGCATTTTAAGTCACATTGCTGTTTCAGGTCCTTAGTCAGTGAAGAAGTATAAGGGGGACTCATTTGCTTCTGGTGGGGCTATTTAAAGAGACAGAGAATATTTTATGTGTGGATTTTGTAGCTGAAGTTGCTTGAATTTCTGGGGATTTTCTAAAAGATACTCACACCTAACTGGGGATTTAAAGTAGAACCCTTCTCTGTGGTTTCAGGTCAACAAGTAGATGATCTCTGGAGTTCATTTCATGTGTAAAATGTTAGGATTTTTAGTTTTGAATGGTCATTACATGTGCTCTGTACAAATCATGGTTGCATTACTAGAGGGAAGGCTAAGGGTCCAGTCTACTGCATAACACATTCACTGTCTTACATCTTTCATGAGGACCCATGAGAGAAATTTCTCTCAGGCCCTGAACTTAACAACAGGATTTTTAAAAGTCACGTTTATTGTAGCTGTTGTAGTTTTTGTTCCTCTGTTTTGAGAGGCCACAGGGTGGTTTAAATCCCAAGCTCTTGGATTTGATTCTTGATTCTGATTTTTTGGTTTTGATTCTTAGTTCTTTGGTGATTAGGCTATTTCATGTAGCATAACGTCCTCAGAATTCCCCTGTGTTTTAACATGTCTTAGAGTATTTAAGGCTGAGTAACTGTCCATTGTATGTGTGTACCACCTTTTGTTCATCCATTCTGTACCATGTGTTTTAAATTACTGTGTAGTATTCTGTTGTAGGTATGTGTCATGGCATATACACTGTTAAAGGATGTTTAGGTTACTTTCAGATTTTCAGTATTACAATCCTGAGATAAATATTTTTGCAGTTGCTTCCTTATAGCAAATCCTAGAAGCAGTGTTGTCCAAAGGGTACTCCTGTTTTACACTTAGATAGATACTACCAAACTACCCCTTAAAAAGCCTCAGTTTTCATTCCTTCTGATAGTACATGCAAGTGCCCATTTCTCTGAACTCCTGCCAGTGTTTTTTTTTTTTTTAATTAATTTAGTTTTTATTTTTGGCTGTGCTGGATCTTCATTGCTTTTCTCTAGTTGCAGCGAGTCCAGGGGCTGCTCTTCACTGCAGTGCACGAGCTTCTTGTTGCAGTGCCTTCTCTGGTTGCGGAGCATGGGCTCTAGGCGCACGGGCTTCAGTAGCAGCTGTTGCAGCTCATGGGTTTAGCAGTTGCCCCAGAGGGGTTCTAGGGTGCATGGGCTTTAGTAATTGTGCTCATGGGCCCTAAAGCTTCAGTAGTCATCACTTGTGGGCTCTAGTACACAGGCTTAGTTGTCCCACAGTGTGTGGCATCTTCCCAGACCAGGGATGAACCTGTGTCCCTTGTGTTGGCAGGCGATTCCTGTCCATTGTACCACCAGGAAATCCCAACGTTTGGTTTTAAAGGTCTTTGATCTCTGCACAACTGATCCAAGAAAAGAACTTGGCTTTTCTGGAATACCTTTGTCTTACAATTCAAGTCGACCTTCAAATGATAATTTGCCACTCTTCAGATGATTTAAAACATATTCTTTTGGTTCTGGAAAGTATTTTTGGAATAATTTGATAGTGTCCCAAGGTGACACTTTTGAAGGTATATTGTAGAAACCTTCTCATGCCTGTATTAATTTTTTTATAAGCAGTTCTTTCTTTATAATCATACACATGACATGCTCACGTATAATTTATCTCTGAAACAAAATTACATAGTCCTTGAAAGTCAGACAGCAACATTTATTGAATTCCTGTTGAGTGTAAACTGCTTTGTTGCCAGAAAGGATATGGTATTATGGCCCCTGACCTTGTAGAACTTTCAGTCTAAATCCTCAAGTACATGTCATAGGTGGTGGAAAGCATGCTTTTCAGGATAGTTCAGATTTCCCTGTCAGAACTGGCACTGAATAAATATTTGTTGAACGCTACATATAGATTCCTCATTGTAGGAAGTCATAGTGTATACTAGTAGAGAAGATATCTGCTCATGTTAGGGTGTTTTGGGGGCCTCTGTTCTGTTAGGATAGTTAGGGAGTTGGTATGTGCCTTCAGAAGTGTTTGCCCATAACTCTTCTCCAGAAGAGGTGATGGAACAGATTCATCTTCCTGAAAAAGGTCCTGTCGAAGATACGCCAGTGTACTTTTGCTGCTTTGTGCTTGGGCTTTTTGGGCTTTGGGCATGCTCAGTTGTGTCTGACTCTTTGCAACACCATGGACTGTGGGCCTCCAGGCTCTAGGCAAGAATACTAGAATAGGTTGCCATTTCCTACTCTGGGGGATCTTCTCAACCCAGGGGTTGAACCTACATCTCCTGGGACTCGTGCATCGGCAGGAGGATTCTTTCCCACTGGGCCACCTGGGAAGCCCTTTTGGTGTCAGAATACCCATTAAAAGTGTGGCTTCTCACTGAAGCCCTTTGTTTTTACAGGGGTGAACTAGTCAATATGAAGTTAAAAACACCTGCCCCTGTGCTGGTGCCTTGTTGCCTTACTTTCATGGGGAAGATGCTTATCATGATTGCTGCAAAGATGAAGTGTTCTTGATCTGTGATTCTTTGGTTCTGTTACAAAACAAATACTATCATACCTGATTCTATGGTTATATACATCTCTTTGTTGTTATGTAAGAAGTTCTTATTTTTATAAGTGAAACTTAAATGCTCCCCTTTATTTCTGTAATTTTTTCTGATTATTACACTTAAAGTCGTGGGCTGACATTAACGTTTCTGAGACTAAGTGTCTCAGAAATTTGACACTTAGAAGAATCCCATGATATTAGGAGATATACTAGGTCTATATTAGGGTATAAACTTTTTGACTCAGCCTTACCTTATCTTTGCATTTCCCATTAGCTTCTGTGTGAAATAAGTACTTAGTGCATATTTAAGGGAAAAAATGAAGATGAATATAATTCACTTGATTAGAGATGCTCCTTAGTTAAACTTCCTCTCAGTGTCTTTAAGATCCACCAAGTGATGTTAATAGAATGATATGTTGCCAGATAGAAAATGTTAAAATTTCAGTTAGCTGAAGTGATTTATTAACTAGATTTCCCATGTTCCATTTCCAGAAGAAACAAATGACAAAACCATGGTGTTCTAGGTCCTTCTAAGAATATACATCTGCCAGGACTGTTCCTGAGAACGTATTCAGTCTGGCTTTCACATTCCTTGCACTTCCTAACTGGTTAGAGGAGCAGAAAGGTGACTCAGATGACC
This sequence comes from Oryx dammah, assembly GCF_014754425.2. NCBI lineage: Eukaryota > Metazoa > Chordata > Mammalia > Artiodactyla > Bovidae > Oryx > Oryx dammah. The sequence goes on along the minus strand of NW_024070209.1, from coordinate 95,339,477 downwards.
TGCAGAGTCCTGTTACAAAGGAAACACACTTATTTTTACCTGCTGTGTACTTACGAGAAAAGGATAAATTGTTGACATATTTTAGTTCATGTTCAACAAGAATTGAATATTGAAATTGGTAATGATAGTTTTACCATCATCATTATTAAGAGCAGCTAATTTTTAATTATGTACCAGTTATTCTTTTAAGCATTTTACCGACATAATCTTCTGTATATCCTTTCATCCCCACATCATCTCCATTTTATAAATGAAGGAAAACAGGCTCAGTGAGGTTAAAGCTACTTTGACCAAGCTCACGTGGCTAACAAGTGATAGGGCCAGGATCTGAACCCAGTTCTGCCTGTAAGCCCTTAGGTTTCTAACTACTATCCTGTAATATCTTCCTGTTGAGTATTCCCATTTAACTGAGAAGGTACCGTTTTGTTCCCAGAAAAAACATCGTTACAGTTTTAACAGGATTCAGGAAGCAGTTCTTATAATTAGGTTTCTAAAATAAGAAATTAATCTGGTAGCAGACAAGTTTGATTAATAAGTTTTATTTTAAAAGCACAATACTATCTCAAATCAGAAGGAAGGAAAATGTATGTATTGAACAGAATTAGTTTGATGGTACATTTTTGTAAAACTCCTGGTAACTCAGAAAGCATGTCTGTGCCCTTTTAGACATTTCACAACTATGACAGGAGAGGGGAATATAAACTGAAGAAATACAGTTTCATCCTTTAGCACGTCATTTGAGGAAAATACAGCTTGTTCCCCCATGACCTGATAAAGTAATGAGAAGACTCCATGGGAATGAAGGGAGAAAGGGAAATTTATTGTTTTACCAGTAGTTATGTGCTTTGAGTGGGCTGACTAAGGAGTTACTGTTATTTGTTTTGTAAAAGAGCAAGCCATCTTCTCTGATACCATGGAGATCTCATTGACTAGAGCAGTAGCCCCTAGTGCTTATAAGGATTTCCTTTCAGCTTAGACTTAATCCTTTTAAGCTCCTAGCTACAGGGATAAATGTTGATTTTCAAGGTAGCATTTTTACCACATTGAATTTGTTTGAAAAATGATTCAGTCATTCTCTGCCTTATTCTTAAATGTTGCTGTGTGCATCATGTTTCTAGGTAGTTGAGCCCGTGAAACAATATGAAGAGGAGAAAATAGCCTTTTAAGGAAATTGGCCCACAGAAAGGATGGCCTTCTTGGACAATCCAACTATCATTCTAGCTCATATTCGACAGTCACATGTGACCAGTGATGACACAGGAATGTGTGAGATGGTTCTCATTGATCATGATGTTGACCTAGAGAAGATTCATCCTCCTTCAATGCCTGGAGACAGTGGGTCAGAAATTCAGGGAAGCAATGGTGAGACTCAGGGCTATGTGTACGCCCAGTCGGTTGATATTACCTCAAGTTGGGACTTTGGTATTAGAAGACGCTCAAATACAGGTAAACATTGCCTTTTAGTCCTGTCTTCTGAGCTTTAAATCAGTAAACAGCCTTATAGAGTAATGCGTAATGTTGGAATAAGTTTAATGGGAAAAGTTACTCTGTGTTGATAGGAACATGAGTGTATTACACTAACAGTCTAAGGCATCTCTCCATCTCTGCGACTGAGTGGTGAGAGTCTTTGGAATGCGCTGTTAGAAGGAAGCAGACAGAGGAGGAGTAGGTGAAAAAGTTGACTATGAGAGAAATGTTCGAGATTCTGTTCTAAAAAGTCACCATGTAGACAGGGAAGTGGATTGTCTTGAGGATCTTTACCAGAGCAACACTATTACCAGTAGGCAGGGTTCAGGTTACATGATAAAGAGAGCTGGCCAAACAAGGATTGCGCTGCCTGAGATGGTTCTTGCCCTTGGAGGAATCGTACTGGGTGGTGGATTGGAGGGAGACAGCCGACTGTTAAGGCCGCTTTTAGTTGGAAGTCCTACTTGGGAGGTGAGATGAGAAAAGGTGCCCCTGTTTTTGATACATTATTTAGTTGATCTCTCTACCCTTTGGTATTCGTGGCCTGAAAATGCTCAGTTTTAGCATAGGTATATTTAGTCGTTAGCTTTTAAAAATTCCTTCCCCTTTTCCAGCTTATGGTTTTGGGGAGCATTTCAAGGGGTATGTGATGAAGTCCTTTATGTAGATCAACTATTTAGACTATATAATGTAGTTGTTTTAATATGATGGTATTCTATGAGATAATTTTTTTATTTAGATAATCAGAAAATATAATCTCCTAATCAGTGGCAGTAACCTGCTAACTCCCAGGGAAAGTAATGTAGGATATATAGTAGAACCCTGAAAATATTTGCATGTTTATTTTCATAGTCCATATCTAAAATGGATGGGAAGGAGTACTGCTAGTAGAACAGGATACAGTTTACACTAAAAAGCATGTTAAGGTTTTGGTTCAGAATTCAGCGTTCTGTGACATCTGTCAATACAAAGAATAATTTGCTCTTGTGATGAAAATAATTAAAAGCATTTCCCAGTATCCAAAGGAACTTTAAGCAAAATAGGATTCGAGTGAAGGTTTGAATATAATTTCGAACCATTGATTCACAGTTCTCTAGTTGAAACTGACTTCCTTGCAAGTTATTGAGATATCTTTTATGACAGGCTGAATGGATTTAGTAGGAGAATGCTGCTAAATTTAGAGCTTTATGATTATAATACTTTGGCTGTACCCTTCAAATGTATTAATTGCAGTTGAATGTATTTTGCTGCTGTGGAGTTGGGTTCGATCGAGTGACACTGTCAGAATGTTTTTGCCAGCATAGTTTAATTTTAGCAAGATCCATTTCAGTGTTTCACTGCCACAATGCTAAGGCAGGAATGTAAGATTTCCTACCTTGAAAGTGGTTGAAAGAAAACTTTATTTTATTTATTTATTTTTATTAGCATTGGGCCAGAATAGGAAGTTGAAGATTAGCAAGAGGAACCTAATATGAAGAGGTGGCATAAGCTGTGACTTTCTTTTCCATTGTAGTCTCCACGTGCTGGACAGTATTGTATGCTGTATGGTATTTCTTCAAAAGATCCAGTTAACTGACTTTTGAAGGTTGAGCAGCCAATTGTAGTATAATCACAAATGCATAATTTTAGGTGATGCTTTTGTTTTTGTTGTTGAAATTTCTTACGCTAGCACTTAGATGCTAATAATTAATTAAGATTGTGGGGTATTCGAGTGACCAAGGAATTTACTTTTTAATCCTTTCAGCATATCTTAAAATTTTGTATAAGAAAAATTATTCTTTTTAAGATTTGACTAATGTTACAAAGATACAAATCATTTATTTTACTACCTATAAACTGTTTCAGCCCACTGAAGAAAAGCTATGCTAATTTATATAGCTTTGACATTTTATAATTTTCATGATTTTTAGATAAAGGATTTTATATTTAAAACTTTAATAGTCTAGTCTGAGTTCATTTATCTTTAATTTTTGAAACGGGTAGAGTAATTCATAACAGTAATTTTATTCCTGTAATGTAATATTCACTTCAGTTCATTTGTGCATTAAAATTCCTTTAAGACCGTTATTAATGATTTATATAATGAAATGTCATATTAATCACAGAAGTTTTCACATTTTATTATTCTCTTCCATGTTAATACTATCTTTATGATCTCTATTAATGTTTTATATCCTCTAATTTCAATTATAAATCAAGAATATTTTCATGTTTTTGTTGGTATTTGCTTTTCAGGGGTGCCACCTTTAAAATTTTATGACTTTTTCCCTACATATGCAATATAAAACATCTTTATTCATATAAAGGTAGTTAATTATGTCTTTGTTTATAGTAAACTTTCATTGACAAACTTATAGTTATAATATTTCTTTTCAAGCTCAAAGATTAGAACGACTCCGAAAAGAGAGACAAAACCAGATCAAATGCAAAAATATTCAGTGGAAAGAAAGAAATTCTAAGCAATCAGGTAAATCAAAATAATTTTAATTGTTAATTTGAGATTTATATCTTTGTTTATATTATTATGTAAGAGCTTTTATTTTTAATTCATCCTTTTAAATACTGTAGGCTGCTACCTCTTACGTTTTGAGCTTTGAACTCTTTCACTTGGGTGCCTTGGCCCTCTGTGTGTTCTTTAGGTCTTGTCTTTTTGGCTACTGTTTGTTCTGGGGGACAGGAATTCATGAGTGCAGGACACATTTTGTAGAAACTGTTGTGCTGGTACCTTGTTCTTAGAGCCAAGGTGTACCTGTGGTTTGGATGGGCCTCGAGATTATAGATTCCTCCTGGCAGTTCTAACCTGGACTTTCCCTTGGATTAGTGACCCCAGTAACAACCTTTTTTGCTTATACACTAATTCTTTTCCTTTAGCTTACAAACCATTATGTTGCTGGTATCAGCATTTCCAGAATGTGTTCCTGTGGTATGTATATTAAAAAGCTGACCATTGTTGTATTTTCAAAACTTCAGGAAGATAAGACTTTTAAAAAAATTTAAAAATTGAATGCTATTAAAATATTTTCTAATGTTTTATCATGTTTCCTTGACTGTTCTCTTTTTCTCTCCTTTCAAATAAGTGTCCACAGTCTATCTTTTAATTTTCTTCACACCTCACACTACTACCCTGGCGTATAATATGTGACCAGTCAATTTTTGTTGACTGACTCCTTTGCTACATAATATTTATGAAGCTAATAATATTCATGATTATCACAGTGATAGCAGCACCTACCTAGTGCTGCGGTAAGTACCTTATGTGCATTACCTCCAGTGAATGCTTCTATAAGGTGTAAGTTTCATTGCCGTTGTTAACAAGTGAAACAGAAGGTCACAGGGACTTAACTTGCAGAATTTACAAGGCTAGGAAGTGGTAGTACAGTAGAGTCATGTTTTGTATCTAGCACTATCTCAAGCCCAGTCTCTTTCTGCTAAACCACATCATATAAAGTGGTTGTTGCTTTCTCCTACTATGCTTGTAAACCCGGGAGTGTTCATTGGGTATGATTTTCTTAATGATTGCTTGTAAATGATGACTGTGTAGAACCAGAAATCTCATCCACTTCTTTCTCCTTGTATCTCACTTCTGTGACTACCTGTAATTCTCCTTGAATGTCATTTTAGTTTTGCCCTTGATATTTTAAAAATCTCTCCAGACTGGCCTTTTCTGTTGATCTAGTTAATACTTCTCTCTGTTGTATTTAGCACAACCTGGGAAATCTTTCTATCATTTATCTTTTCTACTTTCTTCAAAATTTTTGTATATCTTAAGTGTGTTTCCTATTTATTACTTCTTAATGAGTTCAGAGCCAGTTTAGTAAGCCCAGCTCTCCAGCTACCCTTTGCTTTGCCATCTTTAGTTCCATATCTTATAACAATTATTAAAAAATAAATTAATAAATAGAGGAGTAGAGCATCTCAAATATAACAGCATTAACACCTTTCATAATGTGAGAAATAACTTCTTCAACCTATATTTTGATGCATTTAATAATCTAATAATTAGAGATACATCTAATAAATTTTAATACTTCCATCACCCACTCCTTAAAGTCAAATCCTCTCTAACTTTTGTTCAGTGTTTCACAAAATGTGCTGGAGGGATAAATAAATAGTCCCGTTTGCTTTCATTTAAACCACGCTGTCCATTTCTCTCTCCCTCAGTTTCTTTCCTTCTTATTTCCGTCTCAGAGATTTCAATAATTGACCCTGAGACCTTAATTCTGGAAAGGCTCTTTAAAGTGCCTGCCCATGCTTTGAAATGTTGACCTTGATTCTGGCCAGACCAGTAGCCTGCCTGGTGGTTATTCCTCGTCAAAATTCAAAGGAATGCCTTTGAATTTTCTGTTAAGCTGGGTTCCATTGTTACCACAGACTTACACCCAGGTATCCTGAAATGGTTAGAAAAGTGGAGTCCTCAGTCCACTAAACATCTCCCTGGCAAACGGAGCAGCCATTCTGTTTTCACACATCTCTCAAATGCATACTCTTTTTTGGCAAGAAATGCCATGACCAAATCATTTTGATTTTAATTGGGAATTTTGGCTATGTTATCATTCATTTACTCACTCTTTTAATGCTAATTACATTTTATTAAAAATCCTTTCCTCTGCTTTTCCTTATCTTTGTTTTACTTCATTCCCCACTAGAAGAATCATCATTGTGAATGTGATGATCTCCCCTGCAGGGTTCTTTTCCCATAATTATTCTGTCTGCGTCCAGTCCATTCTTTAAGACACTGCCTAAATACAGCCTTTCCATAGAGGAGTTGGAAAGGATCCTAGAAGCCATCTGGTCCATACCTCGAAGTTCTTCATGAACATATTGACGCGTGTGCCACAAGATTGTGTGATAAACGTAATACCTTATAGTAAGATCCTTTTAGTGTTTCTGTAACTAAAACTGCATGGATAAATCTGAAGCCAATGTCATTTTTAATTTTTATTTTTAATTTTAATTAGTATTTAATTAGTATTTTTAATTTTATTGTTTTAAAATGGTGTTTTATATTACTTACAAAATTAGTCAATACTCTTACTCATTGAGTCATTTAATAAGTGTTTCTTCCACAGCTTCTGTGTACATAGTAATTCACCGCTCGGTACTTCAGGAAATATATGGTTCTCGTCCTCAAAAAGTTTGAAGTCTAGTGGAATTCAAGGCTACATGTAAGGTTACATGTAAGGTTAAATAATAGCTTAAAATAATAATGTACTTTATATCAGTTACTTATGAATATTCCTGGTTTTCTTTATATAACTTTTGTTATATAGCAACAGTTCCCAGGTGCAGTGGCTATATAAAAGTCAGAAATGCATCCAGAAGTGTTATAATGACATCTGTATACATTTCTAGGCCCTGTCTGTGGAATTCCTGATTTAGTAGATAGAAGTTGGGGTCCACAAATCTGTATTTTTCAGAAGCTCACTGGGTGAATCTAATGGGTAACCAGCTCTGAACAACACTGGATTATACGCCACCCACTAAGTTGACTTCATGAAAGTAGAACAAATTAGTTGTTAATATTTCCATGTTACTGGTGAGAAGACGAGTACAGAGGTGCTGAATAGCTTTCCCAAGTTACTTACAAGCGGTAAATGGCAAAGTCAGAATTCTCGCCCTGGGCATTCTGACTGCAGAGACTGTAGTCTGTCTGCTCTGTCCCCGTCTCTCCCATATTGTAGGCAGAAAGGAGCTGCTCTGGGTGCTTTGGGTATTGAGGGGGTCTTTGATGTTCCCTTCCACCTTTCCTTCTCTCTCTGTCAGCTGCAGGTAGGGTTCAGGAAAGTTGCCAGAGCTTCTATATTTAAAAAAAACAAACAACTTACAGTGGCTGATAACGAAAAGCAAGTGAAGTTAAAGTTGAAGAGCAACGTGAACCCGAGTAATTCAGGAAGTACAGCTGTGCCTTATGAATGGCTTAGAACCAAGAGGAAGAGCTCTGGGACCTTTCCCAGTCTTAGCTTTTTTGTGCTCATCTGATCTCTCCTTCCTCCTCCTGTTCTGTTCCCTCTCCCCACAACTACTTTGTCTGCTCGTCTGATCCAGAGTTATTCATTCAACAAATATTTATTTAGCTCCTACAGTACACAGGAAGAAATAGAGAAAAACAATAGAATGGGAAAGACTAGAGATCTCTTCAAGAAAATTAGAAATACCAAGGGAACATTTCATGACAAGTTGGGCACAATAAAGAACAGAAATGGTATGGACCTAACAGAAGCAGAAGATATTAAGAAAAGGTGGCAAGAATACTCAGAAGAACTATACAAAAAAAGATCTTCATGATCCAGATAATCACAATGGCATCACTTACCTAGAGCCAGACACCCTGGAATGTGAAGTCTAGTGGGCCTTAGGAAGCATCACTACAAACAAAGCTAGTACAGGTGATGGAATTCCAGTTGAGCTATTTCAAATCCTAAAAGATGATGCTGTGAAAGTGCTGCACTCAATATGCCAGCAAATTTGGAAGACTCAGCAGTGGCCACAGGACTGGAAAAGGTGAGTTTTCATTCCAATCCCAAAGAAAGGCAATGCCAAAGAATGCTCAAACTACTACACAATAGCACTCATCTCACACGCTAGCAAAGTAATCCTCAAAATTCTCCAAGCCAGGCTTCAACAGTACGTGAACTGTGAACATTCAGATGTTCAAGCTGGTTTTAGAAAAGGCAGAGGAACCAGAGATCAAATTGCCAACACCTGCTGGATCATCAAAAAAGCAAGAGAGTTCCAGAAAAACATCTACTTCTGCTTTATTGAATATGCCAAAGCCTTTGACTGTGTGGATCACCACAAACTGTGGAAAATTCTGAAAGAGATGGGAATATCAGACCACCTGACCTGCCTCCTGAGAAATCTGTATGCAGGTCAGGAAGCATACTGGACCTGTATGCAGGTTCAGTCAGAAGTGGACATGGAACAACAGACTGGTTCCAAATAGGAAAAGGAGTACGTCAAGGCTGTATATTGTCACCCTGCTTATTTAACTTATATGCAGAGTACATCATGAGAAATGCTGGGCTGGAGGAAGCACAAGCTGGAATCAACATTGTTGGGAGAAATATCAATAACCTCAGATATGCAGATGACACCACCCTTACGGCAGAAAGTGAAGAACTAAAAAGTCTCTTGATGAAAGTGAAAGAGCAGAGTGAAAAAGTTGGCTTAAAGCTCAACATTCAGAAAACGAAGATCATGGCATCTGGTCCCATCACTTCCTGACAAATAGATGGGGAAACAGTGGCTGACTTTATTTTTCTGGGCTCCAGAATCACTGCAGATGGTGATTGTAGCCATGAAATTAAAAGATGCTTACTCCTTGGAAGGAAAGTTATGGCAACCCACTCCAGTACTCTTGCCTGGAGAATCCCATGGAGGGAAGAGCCTGGTAAGCTACAGTCCATGGGGTTGGAAAGAGTCAGACATGACTGAGCTACTTCACTTTGTAAATAGCATATTAAAAAGCAGAGACATTGTCAGCAAAGGTCCATCTAGTCAAGGCTTTTCCAGTAGTCATGTATGGATGTGAGAGTTGGACTATAAAGAAAGCTGAGTGCCAAAGGATTGATGCTTTTGAACTGTGATGTTGGAGAAGACTCTTGAGAGTCCGTTGGACTGCAAGGAGATCCAACCAGTCCATCCCAAAGGAAAGCAGTCCTGGGTGTTCATTGGAAGGACTGATGTTAAAGCTGAAACTCCAGTGCTTTGGCCACCTGATGCGAAGAGCTGACTGAGTTGCAAAGACTCTGATGTTGGGTAAGATTGAAGGCAGGAGGAGAAGGGGACAACAGAGGATGAGATGGTTAGATGGCATCACTAACTCAATGGACATGAGTTTGGGTAAACTCCAGGAGTCAGTTATGGACAGGGAAGCCTGGCGTGCTGCAGTTCATGGGGGCGCAAAGAGTCAGACATGACTGAGCAACTGAACTGAACTGATTCTGGGAAGGATTGAAGGCAGGAGGAGAGGAGGATGACAGACAATGAGATGGTTGAATGGCATCACCAACTCAATGGACGTGAATTTGAATAAACTCTGGGAGTTGGTGATGGACAGGGAGGCCTGGCGTGCTGCAGTCCATGGGATCACAAAGAGTCGGACATGACTGAGTGACTGAACTGAACTGAGCTGACAGTACACAAAGGCAGTTATGCACTCTAATAGGCCTAAAAGGTACAGCAGTAAACAGGCGGCGAAATCTCTCCTCCAGTGGAGCTTGTCAGAGGTAACAGACAGTATGTCTTATGTCAGAATGGGATAAGTGGCACAGAGAAAAATATTATCTAGCTCATGGCAATAAAGAGTGCTAGGCAGGGGATTTTGCTATTTTATATAGGGCGATCAGGGAAGGCCACATGAGGAAGGTGATGGTTGAGCAGAGATCTGAAGGAGTGAGGGAGTGAGCCAGGCAGGTAATGGGAGATGAGTGTTCTAAGATGAGGGATCAGCAAGTACAAAAGTCCTGGGGTGGAAGTGAGACTGATATACTGGTGGAAAAGCAAGGAAGGATACCTGTTGGTTAGAGCACAGTGAGAAGGGGAAGTGGGGTTGGAGAAGTAAGCCATGGGAGATCTGATCACAGATGGTCCTATAAGGACCTGGGTGAGGTGATTTGATCAGAGTACTGATATGATATGTGACTTAGTTTCTTTTTCCTAGCTTAAGTTTCCGTAAAACAACTATTTATTATAAGAAATTTCAGACACAGAAACAAAGAACTTTTTCAAACATATGCAAGAGTAGGGAGAATGGTGTCATGAACCCGCCTTGCCCATCGCCCAGCTTCAGCAGTTTTAGTAATATATGTCTTGTCTCATGTCACTTATATGTTCACCTACCCTTTCCTCCCAGATTATTGTTATGCAAATCCTTGCTGTCATATAAATACATACCTAAATTCTTACGTGTTTTTTAATGTGTACTTAAACTGCACTACCACTATTCTCCTAAAAGTGAGCAGGAATTCTTTACAGTTATCAAATATTTCTTTGTTTCAACCCCCCCCTTCCCCCCCATTTCGTTTGTTCAGGTCTAGATCTAAGGTCCACACATTACTTTTGGGTAACATGTCTCATTTCCTTTTTAATCTACAGATTTGGATTCTTTTCCAGCTTTTTATTCTGTAGTTTATTTGTTAAAGAAACTGGGTCTTTTGTCCCATAGAATTTTCTGCATTCTGGCTTTTGCTAATCATATCCCCACAATCTCATTTAATATGTTCCTCTGTCCTCTTTATTTCCTATAAACTGGTGGTTGGATCTGGAAAATTACTCAGATTGAAGTTTGGTTTTTGGTAAGAATACTATGTTCATACTGATCTGTATTTTCTATTGCATCATTTTAGGAAACATGGAATGTCTTCTTGGTTCTTTTTATTTGTGATAAGATTGATGGTAGAATCAGGTGTTGTCCATTCATTATTAAATTACTCTCATCAGCTTCTCGTCTGTTGATTTTAGTGGCCATTGATGAGCATCACTAGATTCATTATCATCACATGCATGCTCAGTAGTGTCCGACTTTTTGTGACCCCATGGACTGTAGCCTGCCTGGCTCCTCTGTCCTTGGGATTCTTCAGGCAAGAATACTGGAGTGTGTTGCCATTTCCTTCTCTAGGAAATCTTCTCAACCCAGAGATCGAGCCCAGGTCTCCTGCACTGGGAGGCAGATTCTTTATCTCTGAGCCACTTGGGAAGTCCAGATTCTTTCATTCAGTTCACTTCATTTGCTCAATCATGTTTAACTCTTTGCAACTCCATGGACTGCAGCACACCAGCTTCCCTGTCTTATCACCAGCTCCTGGAGCTTGGTCAAACTCATGTCCATTGAGTCAGTGATGCCATCCAACCATCTCATCCTCTGTTGTTTCCTTCTCCTCCTGCCTTCAATCTTTCCCAGCATCAGGGTCTTCTGAAATGAGTCAGTTCTTTGCATCATGTGGCAGAAGTGTTGGAGCTTCAGCTTCAGCATCAGTCCTTCCAGTGAATATTCAGGAATGATCTCCTTTAGGATGGACTGGTTGGATCTCCTTGCTGTCCCAGGGACTCTCGAGTCTTCTCCAACACCACAGTTCAAAAGCATCAATTCTTCGGCACTTAGCTTTCTTTAGTTGTGAAATAGTAATTTCTGACTTTATCAGTCTTTCTTCATTTATTAACAAGTTTTATATAAAGAACTTTCCCATATCTATTATTTGGCCACCCTCAGGTATAGTTCCTACAAGAAAGGTAGGATAAATGCTTGATTCTTTCCCTTTGTTAGTAGTTTTCAGGATGAAGAGTTTATTCCTTAGTATCCTGTATAGGTGACCAATGAGGGTTTTTTCCTTTTGTATCATTATCCACTCATGGGCTTTAAGTATAAATTATATTTTTCTATTCATTGCAGTTATTCTTTTTTATGCTAATATTGTCCTTTTGTATAGTGAGTCCCTTCACATTTGCTTCTATCTTCTTTTGACACTGTTCCAGTAATCTTTCATAGCTTCCTTGCTTTCTTGTATAACAAAATGTTGCAGGTTCATCTTGCCCATTTTCTTCCCCCCCATTTGGAATCAGTCATTTCTCCTGGGAGTCTTGATTCTTTTTAGTGGTAAATGCCATTGAGAGACCACAAGTGAGCTCTAGGGGTGCTTGCTGGATTGATTTTTTTTTTAATAGGCTTTTTCATGGAATAGAGCTCGGAAAAAAAATAAAATTTTAAAGAGAGAATACATTGTGAGTTAATGCTGATAATTCCAATCCAAATTTAGGAATTTCTACTTAATTGTATTGATTTTATGTTTATGTATCTTTTCTCTTGCTGACAATCTTGGTTCCAGAATGGAAATATGAATGTAATTAGTAGTAACATTATGATTAGTGAAAACATTTTAAGAATTTTTTAAAATATTTTTAATACATCCCACTAGGAAATAGTCATGTTGCTCTGTGATAAAGTTACTTAAAATAATTCCTCTCTTTGTAGTTAAACTACCAACTAAATACTACACTTAGGTTCATGTATTTCATTTTGCTTTATTTTTTGAGGTTGCATTTTCCTTTATTAATTACAGAAAACATTTGTGTGGTTCCAGAGTTAAATACATAAAAGAAGAGAAATCTAGCTTCAATGTTTATCTTCTATTCTTTTAGTCATTTTAAAAAAGGTTTTGGCTTTCCTGTCCACTTACAACTATATATAAACATATTCACATTTGTATCCCCTTTTTTAAAATTAAAGATAGCATAATACACCCTATTTTATGCAACACATTTTTCAGTTAACAACATACCCTGAGAATTGGAGATAGGTTTCATGATGTGAATGTATCATAGTTTATCCACAGAGGCCATTGTGGAGGGATATTTGATAGTTTTCAGGCTTCTGCTGTTGTAGATGGCACTGCAGTGAAAAGCCTCCCACATATGAGTTTTGTTTTGTTGCTAGTATCCCTAGGATCAGATCCTGAAAGTGATATTGCTGGGTCAAGAGGTAAATATATGGTTTTCATGGACATTCCCACATTCTCCCTTCATTGAGAATTTACTCTTTTGCATTCCCTCTAGTACTAGTGTCTGTTTCCTCGTAGCCTTAACATTTTTTATTTTTGCCAATCTGATAGAAGTGCAGTGGTATCAGTGTGTAGTTTTGATTTGTGTGTCTCTTACTGTGAATGTGGTTGCACATCTTTCCATTGGTTTAAGAGTTATTCGAGTTTCTTCTGTGGATATTATATATCGTATATTTTTCTGTAGGGTTGTTGATCAATGTCTTCTCTACTTTGAGACTCTTTATATAATTAGGAAGTTTTTATTTTTATAGCATCAGATTTATCCAGTTTCTTATTCTGAAGTTTATAACTCATATTTTAAAAAACTCATCGGCTGACTCTGGGTTGAGTGGGGGAGGAAAATGTGGAAACAAGACCAGTTTGAAGATGGTGGTAATAATCCAGCTTCCATAGCCATAGGTGATTCTGAATATCTTCTAAAGTTTCTCTTGATAGATAAAGTGTGAAAGAGAAAAGTGGAATGACACTTAAGTTTTTGCCTGGCAGAACAGAGTTGCCATTAACTGAGAAGATGATTGTGGAAGGGGCAGGTTAGTGGAAAGATCAAGAGGTTGGTTATATAAAGACATGAAAAGTTTGAGATGCCATCAGCCAACCAGGTAGAGGAGTGAAATAGAAATTTGAATATGCAAGTCTGTAATTTTAATGAGTATTTAGGAATAATCATTTAGAAGTTATCAGGGTACAAGGGTATTTATTTAAGTTTTCCCTATTTATATATTTTTTATTGAGGTATGCTTACATACATTGAAATGTACAAGTGTTAAATGTTTGATGACTTTTGCCAACATACACACCTGGGTAACTAGCATTCCAGTCAAATATGTAGCATTTCTGTAACCCAGAAGGTTCCCTTGTGCCTCTTTTTAGTTAATCCACTGCCCAAAGGCAATTACTATTCTGATTTATATCACCACAATTTAGTTTTTACTTTTGTAAAATGGTGTTTCTTCAATTTCAGTCTGAATTTGGCAATAAGGAGTTCACGATCCTAGCCACAGTCAGCTCCTGGTCTTGTTTTCGCTGACTGTATAGAGCTTCTCCATCTGTTTTTGCTGACTGTATAGGGCTGCAAAGAATATAATCAATCTGATTTCAGTGTCGACCGTCTGGTGATGTCCATGTGTAGAGTCTTCTCCTGTGTTGTTGGAAGAGGGTGTTTGCTATGACCAGTGCATTCTCTTGGCAGAACTCTATTAGCCTTTGCGTTGCTTCATTCTGTACTCCAAGGCCAAATTTGCCTGTTACTCCAGGTGTTTCTTGACTTCCTACTTTTGCATTCCAGTCCCCTGTAATGAAAAGGACATCATTTTTCGGTGTTAGCTCAAGAAGGTCTTGTAGGTCTTCGTAGAACTGTTCAACTTCAGCTTCTTCAGCGTTACTGGTCGGGGCACAGGCTTGAATTACCGTGATATTGAACATAGAACAACAGACTGGTTCCAAATAGGAAAAGGAGTACGTCGAGGCTGTATATTGTCACCCTGCTTATTTAACTTATATGCAGAGTACATCATGAGAAACGCTGGGCTGGAGGGAGCACAAGCTGGAATCAACATTGTCGGGAGAAATATCAATAACCTCAGATATGCAGATGACACTACCCTTATGGCAGAAAGTGAAGAGGAACTAAAGAGCCTCTTGATGAAAATGAAAGAGCAGAGTGAAAAAGTTGGCTTAAAGCTCAGCATTCAAAAAACGAAGATCATGGCATCTGGTCCCATCACTTCATGGCAAATAGATGGGGAAACAGGGGAAACAGTGGCTGACTTTATTTTTCTGGGCTCCAAAGTCACTGCAGATGGTGATTGCAGCCGTGAAATTGAAAGACGCTTACTGCTTGGAAGGAAAGTTATGACCAGCCTAGACAGCATATTAAAAAGCAGAGACATTACTTTGCCAACAAAGGTCCGTCTAGTCAAGGCTATGGTTTTTCCAGTGGTCACGTGTGGATGTGAGAATTGGACTATAAAGAAAGCTGAGCGCCAAAGAATTGATGCTTTTGAACTGTGGTGTTGGAGAAGACTCTTGGGAGTCCCTTGGACTGCAAAGAGATCCAACCAGTCCATCTTAAGGGAGATCAGTCCTGGGTGTTCATTGGAAGGACTGATGTTGAAGCTGAAATTCGAATACTTTGGCCACCTGGTGCGAAGAGCTGATCTCATTTGAAAAGACCCTGATGCTGGGAAAGATTGAGGGAAGGAGGAGTAGGGGATGACAAAGGATGAGATGGCTGGATGGCATCACCAACTCGATGGACATGGGTTTGGGTGGACTCCGGGAGTTGGTGATGGACAGGGAGACCTGGCGTGCTGTGGTTCATGGGGTTGCAAAGAGTTGGACATGACTGAGTGACTGAACTGAACTGAAAATGGTGTTTACTTACATATTTTATCTTATTGGCTGTGCTGCACCGCTTGTGGGATCTTCATACCGCAACCAGGGATCAAACCTGGGCCTTTGGCAGTGAAATCCAAGAATCACTAATCCAGATTCTGCAATATATAAGTACATTAATCAACAGATTAATATCTATTAATTATACATTAATAACAATAGATTAAAATGCACATTTAAGAACATTTTAGATTGCTACTAAAGTGGTATTTTAAATATTGGAAGTGCTGTTCTACCTGTAATCAATCAACAAGTTTATTGCTGCACTTTGGAAAGGAATGATCCTTTATCAAACACCTATTTCTTCTTCTTGTTCAGTCACTAAATCATGTCTGACTCTTTGCAGCCCCATGAACCACATCATGCCAGGCTTCCCTGTCCTTCACTGTCTCCCGTAGTTTGCTCAGACTCATATCCATTGAGTTGGTGAAGCCATCCAACCATCTCATCCTCTGTCGCCCTCTTCTTCTGCCCTCAATCTTTCCCAGCATCAATGTCTTAGCATCAGGCGGACAAAGTATTGGAAAAAGCAAAAACAAAAAACCTACTGGGTGCTAGGAACAATGCCAGGTGTCTTCTTATCTTGTCCCCACAATGATCCTAAGAGATAAGTTACCAGTAGCTCCAGAAGAAAGGAGCTGTGACTTATCAAAGTCACTGTACTGTTATCAGTAGGGTTAAGTGTGAAGTGATAATGTATTAACTCTTCCATTCTCTGACTAATTCACACTTGGACTTCTCTCCTCAACCTATGACACTTTCCCCCTGCCTCCTTTGCTTCCTACATCATGGGGAAAAGGATCTAATTCTTTTTTAAAAGGTGGCGTTTCTGGAGAAGGAAATGGAAATCCACTTCAATATCCTTGCCTGGAAAATCCAATGGACGGAGGAACACAGTGGGTGACAGTCCATGGGGTCACAGAAGAATTGGACACAGCTTAGCGACTGAACCACCACCACTGCCTAACTCCTTACCGCAGACTGCGCACATGCGCACAGTAATTTCCACGCTCAAGTGTCGAGTCAGCACCGTGCTCAGTGAGATCCTAGTTTGGTAATCACAGTCACACATAGTTGATCTGGATGATTCACAGTCTGAGGACTGTATCGTGCAGGTGTTACCGTTGCACAGTCCTGTGTTTAGTGACATACATTCCTCGTCCATTCTGCCCCGGCCTTTGAGAGGCCCATCTGCCTTTTCCCTTTCCCTTCCATTGTTCTGCTGACCGGGGATGCTAGATTTGGAGGTTCGCTCTCTGGACATATCAGATTGTATGCATGCGTATCTTAATCATAGTAGCCTTCTTGTTGATTCAGGTCACTAAATGCATGAGGTTTTCAGAAATGTATGCTACTATTAACAAAATAAATAAAAAATAATAATTTTCTGGGCCCAAGAAGCTAGCATACTATTCATTCACACACAAAAAATACATCACTTTGACTTTGCTATCTAATCCACATTCTGAATTTGTAAGTACATGTAATCAAGAGATTAATATCTGTTAATTATACATTCATGGCAACAGGTCCTTTTCTCCTTATTTGCCATATAAATCTATAGGGACTCATCTGATAAAGTTGTCCCACTAATTTGTTGAAAATAACTTGTTACCTTTTTAAAAAGTTCTAAGTGACTGTTTCAGAATTATGTTTGATCTCAGTTCAGGTTGGTTGTGCTCAAGAATGGAATGGATTGAACTTAGTTATTGCACATTTTAAGATTGATTCTTTTGAAACTTTTAAGTGTGGAAATTTTCTAACATCACCTAAATAAAAAGTACAGTGAACCCTCATGTGCTTATCATCTAGCTATCACCTTAAATGACATTCAGATTAATACAGAGAATTAAATGATCTTTGAGAGGGTATGGAACTAACTTGTCTTGGTTCACTAATGAGTAAGTGCTTTAGATTTTGATTTAATAACTTAATCTGAATTCCTTCAATCATTATTTTATTCATTGATTCATGCAATGAAATTTATTAAAGGTCTACTGTATTCTTTAGTGCCTAATGGCTAAGAGCCTCGGTGGGGTGCAAATCTTAGCCTTGCTCCTTACAGGCTGTGTGACGAGGGGCTAATCAAACTATTCTATGCTTCAGTTTCCACACTGACACAATTGAGATAATGCTAGTGTCTACCTCATAAGTTTGTTATGAGGTTTAGATGAGACACATTGGCTTCCTCAATGTATGTTAAGTACTGTTATTATAAATACTCTTCCTCCTTTTCCTTTTCCACTTCTTCATTTTTGTCATCCAGATTATGTGCTAGGTACACACTGGGAACCGTGAGAAGGTTAAGTTGTGAGCCGTGACCTTGAAAAACCAGAACTTCAAAATTAGAGGGAGGAGAGTTCTTCAGGATTATCTGGTTTGACAAGTCCAGAGAGGTTTAGTGAATAGTCCAGAATCACACATCTGTTAGTGGCAAAGCCAGGCCAAAGCTTAGATCTCGCAGCTGTGAAATGCTCTTCTTATAGAATAGCCCTTTTGTTGATTTATCTGACCTCTGCCCCTTTCCTTAAACCCTCCTCTTTCTAAATTGAGGAACATGACCTACATGTATATTTCAGTGCTCTGCTCGTTCAGTGCACAGACGTAACAGTATATGTTAGGCCTGTTGCACATATCAGACCTGAACATGTCCTTAAGGTTCCGAGGAAGACTTTGGGGAAGGTGGACACTGGCTGTCTCTCTCTGTTGTAATCACAAAGATATTTTTTATCTTCCTCTTGTATCACAGCCCAGGAGTTAAAGTCACTGTTTGAAAAAAAGTCCCTCAAAGAGAAACCTCCAAATTCTGGGAAGCAGTCGATATTATCTGTACGCCTGGAGCAGTGCCCCCTGCAGCTGAATAATCCCTTTAACGAGTACTCCAAATTTGATGGCAAGGTAAGTAAACTGGAACGCATCCCTTCAGGTAACACCTCGACTAAATGGAGTTACTGTTGGTATTGTCATTCTTATTTTTATCAGATTTAAATTTAAGTAGGTTTCAAAAGGGAGTCAGAATAAACAAAGGATGTCTCTCACATTTTCAAAGACTGAGGGTGTGAAAAGGTCTGGATTTGGGCTTACTGTTGTTTCCACAGTAATATGTTTGGGAGGATGAAAACAGAAACAGTCCCGAGATAGGAATGTGTGTCTTCCTGTTTTATATCTTCAGGTTTGGGTTAGTTGGGTTGTGATTAATTAAGGTCTAACTGTGGGGAAAGCCTTGACAATGATTCTGGGAGGCAGTTTGCATTGTCTTGAATGAGTCTTGATTATAACTCCACAAATTGTGGACTTCAGAGCTTCTGCTCAGAATTCTAAGACGTTGCTTTGCATTCCAGTGTTTTATTGAATCTCGTTTGACACTTGCTGTACAGGATGACTTAATTTTTTCCTGTCCTGACAATTTACAGTCTGTTAAATTAAAGTGTGTTTATTTTCCTTTTAGAAAAAGGACCACTGTTTTAAGTGGAGTATAGCTCTACGTGAGCACCCACTCCTGCATTCCCACAGTCTGTGTCTCTGTACCAAACTGAGCAGGTCTTCTTTCAGAACTGCAGCAGTCGATTTTTTTATTTATTGCCATTATGTTTGCTGTCTGTCAGTGGTATGGCGGTGCTGAGTGATAGCTTGTTGCCTGGAGGGATTGTGTACAATTTGTCTTATTTCAGCACAGTTGCAATTAATAAACATAGAACTCTTTGCTTATGTTTGCACTTTTCATATTCAAGTCCTGGTTATATGCCTGCCTGTTCCATCAGTTGTCATCTTTGAGCATGGTGATGTTCTTTACTTTGAAACACTTTCATCTCATACAATTCAGCATGTTTTCACTGGGTTTTTGTTTAGTATCTAAGTCATGTCCAACCCTTTGCCACCCTATGGGACTGTGGCCCCCCCAGGCTCCTCTGCCGATGGGATTTCCCAAGCAAGAATACTGTAGTGGGTTGTCACTTCCTTAAGTAAGCATATATGGCCGTTGGCACATGAGGTTATTGATGCTGGCAGAGAACAGAAACTAGAAACAAAATGCATAAGTAACATAAAATCCTAATTTGCCCAGGAATTTCCCCCCCAAAACATCAGAAAGCACTTTTAGTAAATTCGAGATTGTATCCTGTGAGGAGCTTGTCTTCAGTCTGCCCCTGCCCCATCTGCTGCTGCTTCTTGTGGAATACAGCAAAGAGAAGGGTCCCCCTAGGGAACGGGAGTGTCAGCCTCTGGAAACAAGTGAGTCGGGCTGAAGGGGACTTTTTTTCGGAAATACTGCAGTTGATTCATTTGGAAATGTGAGACGTTATTATTAGGATTAGATTGCATGGCTGGAATTTATTTGTTTCCTATCATCTCATTGTTTGAGAATGTAATGAATTCTGGAGTAATTAATATGTGATAATGCTTTGCCAACAAAATAGCACAGATCTTTTAAAATACAATATTCTAGAATTTCGATTATGCTATTAGATTCTCCTATAAATTACTTACACTTGGACTTGTTCGAAGGTTGTGAACTCTGTGTGTTATATATACCTAATTTCTGAAGTGCCAGGAAGGAATTGAAAACTAAACCATTTCCTCAGTCACAAAGGAATTATTTTTGCTAGATGTGTGTTTACACTTACAACTCTTGATGTTTTTTGTCATAGCAAATGTACTTGTAATCAGCAAAGGATGTGAGCATGGCCCAATCACCATTGTACAATTGATTAAGATTTATATATCGATAAGTCTTTCTTGTGATACAATGCTATTTTTTTTATTATCCTACATATTACAATTGCTAAAACACAATTAAACTCTTGTTCTCATCTATTATTTAATATTGATGCATTTGGCAGATGTGTAATGAAAGTGGCTAATATTTGAAGGATATTGTACTGTACATATTAAATTAGTCTTTCTTTTATCTTTGTGAAATGCATCAATATGATATTCAGTGACATCTCAATGATTAATAGAGAATTATACTTGAGTCAAGCCTTTTCGTAACCTAGAAATTAAAATGACTATTCAAATAACACCTCAAAATGATGAAATTAGCATTTTGTGATTGCATAATAATGGGATTGTAGTAGTTATAACAGCACCATGGCTGCCTCTAGAGTTAAGATCATGTCAACCCCTTGATAATAAAGCCTTTCTGTGAGAGTCGACTTTAATAATTTCCAGGTTGATTCTTCCCATAAATCATTTGACGTTCAGCACTAAATTTTTGTTACTGTTGTAACTTAAAATTATTTTATTTTTATTCAGCTCATATTTAAGAAGTGAAATGAGTGTCCTGTTTTAATGATTCACCATCTTGTCATCACTCCCTGTTTTTGCTTCAAATGTAAGAGTTTCTCATGTATTTTGATAGTTCCTTTTTTTTTTTTTTTTGCAAAGGTTTGTTAAAGCCACTAAAATATGTACAGTTTTTCCCCCCCTTACAAATATTCACAGTGCTTTTCTTGGGAATAACTCTTGCCTTATTTACATAATTAACTGAGTTGCTTAGGTCTCTTGGGCAAATGGTACATAATTGGGGAGAGAAAGGGACAGGAGTGAGTTTGGGGTCTAATTAAATATGCTAAAAGACTACTTAATTATGTATTTCCTCAAGAGACTAACTGCTGTGAAATCCTCCTTATGATTAAACTAGCGTTGGATTTGAAAAAAAGGACTTTGTTTTTGGTATGGCCTTACAGTTACATCAGAGTTAAGCAGGCATCTTTAAGAGTTAGTGCAGACTGAATTGTTGTTGGTTTTAGTGATTCCAAGGGTAAGCATCTCTTAGCTACTGTGCTGAATTAAAGTGAATACTTTCAAATAGTTTCTGGCTCCTGTAGCTGGTTAATAATTTTACTTTTTAAAAACTGTGGTTGGTTGATAACTTCTTGAAGATATACAGTTGAGAGGGAAGGCCATACTTGGGCATAGGCTTTATGGTAATTTTAAAGGGTTTTTTGATCAGGTTTATTACTGTTTTTGGCTTCCCTTGTAGCTCACTCAGTAAAGAATCTGCCTGCACTGCAGGAGACCCGGGTTCAATCCTTGGGTTGGGAAGATCTCCTGGAAAAGGAAATGGCAACCCATTCCAGTATTCTTACCTGGACAGAGAAGCCTGGTGGATTATAGTCCACAGGGTTGCAAAGAGTCAGACATGACTTAGCGACTAAACCGCTACCATTACTGTGTTTATATTATCTTTTTTGGCAAATTGGCAGGCCTATCCATGACCTGTTTTAGATTCGTAGGTTATTAATAACTCTGTTTACTGATCATTTGAAAACAGACCAAGACAGATTGCAAGTGGTTTTAAGGAATGCTTAGCTGGACAAGGCAAAACCAGGCTCAGCCATCTGCCTCAAGTCTTTGGGCTTGTTAAAAACAGGACCTCTGATTAATGAACAAAACCAACCTCTGTTTTAGAGGTGAGATAATAAGAAAATTTTTGTGCTGGTCCTTGTGATCTCACTGAATGTGGGAAATGTTGGGTGTGACTGGGAGTTGCTCTGAGGCAATGAAGGCGTGACAGGCAGATTTCAGTATTCCTAAATATATGGGTTTCTGCCCTGTCTCTCCACCTTTTAAAAAATGAAGTCTTATTTTAAAAAGTATCTCACTCTTTTCATTCAATGCCTTACCACTTAGTTGAGAAGCTTTAGCTAGTACATTGACATCACTATTTTGTTTAAACTGTGTTTACAAATATTATCATCATCAATAGACCTCCAGAAGTTCAGATATGCACCTCCTGTCAATACTGTTACTAACAAAGAAATGGTACTGATTATCAGTTGTGTAACCATAGTCAGGTTTTTCATCTCACTGAACCTCAGACGTAGGAAAAGAAATTGAGTTCCTTCCTCGTAATCCTGATGAATCCATCAAATAGGATAAAACACCCAGCACAGGAAGAGGCAGTATAATTTAGTTGGGAAGCAGATCTATTTTGAAGTAAGATTTGAGTTTGAATCCTGACTCTTATCACTTAATGGTGTGACGTCAGGCTGGTTACTTAACCTCATGAAGCTGCAATCCCTCGTATGTGGAATGAGATGGTGGTGGCCTGTCTTTCTCTGGAGGATTGAGACAGCATGCCGGAAGCACCCAGCAAATACCTCACTTCTGTCCCTCTCTCTCTCTCTGTAAAGTAAAGGGTGCGGGCCAGTGCTGCTCTCTTTCCTTTATACTTCATTAGATTGTTGACAGGATAGAGTGAGAGGAAGTGTGCTCTTAAAGCCTGGAGTTGAGCATGGTTAAACAAGATGCACAGCAGACTGGATGACAGTGGTCTGCTTGTAGAAGTCCAGGGAATCAGTCCAGTGGGGTTTTGACCTTTAACTTGAAATAGGAAGATTAAGACAAGTAATTACTTCCTTTCTTTTTTTTCTTTTCTGCAATGGCTATTTTCTAAACATCAGGTGAGAAGGTAGTGTGATGTCAGTAATTGCTTGGCAGTTTACTAAAACATTAAATATCTTACTTATTTGACTTAGCAAAATTACACTCTGAGTATGAGAAGGATGTTTGCCTTGACAGGTACTTTAAAAAGCAGAACCAGTTCTGGTTCATATAAACAACTGTGACTTTGATTGTGTTAACTTATTAGAAAGTAACCGTTTCTCTGTTAGAAACTGTTTTAACAGGGAAGCTGCAGAGAGCATGGGGGAAGGGATAATTCATGAGTGCTAATTGCTTGGCTGTTAATTTTCATAAGTGTTGATAGAAGCAGTTCCTTAAATTAAACTTTGTTTAAAATGTATCAGGGGAAATATTCCACAATGTCGAGCCTGAAGTGAAAATTAATATGAATGCTGTGGCAATTAACACATACTGGTTAATAGCTTTTAGCAGCATTTTGGGATGATAGTCCTTAAATACATTTTTGCATGCTGCTCTTGTTTCAGCATTGTTCCAGTCTATGTCTGGATAATTATGAACAAATGTTTTCTACAATCATTGGCATTAAGTAGCTCTCTTCACAGAAACGTCATTTAAAACTTTGGAGAAAGTGCGAAGGGACTGAAAACTGTTGCAGACTCATAAAAGGCCAGCGAATCTCCGTCCTGGAAAGGCAAATTGCCTTTCCGAGGAAAATGCTCCTCCTCTGTTACCCTGGGAACGGCCCCGTGTTATACGTTAAGCTACTTTAGCTTCAGGATCTCTTTCCAAAAAATTATAACCTGGACTTCTAAGTGCTGATTATGTTTCTGGACAGCAGCTTTTGCTTATTGCTGCCTGAGCTGAGACATGGCCTTGAGCCTAAGGGCCTTCTGCCCTTTGACCTTGCTTCTTTCTTCTGACCAACCTCCCTCCCCGCTAAAGTTAGCCAGCCACCCCTGTCCTCCCCACCAGAGGAGGCGGCTGAGAATGGAGTTGGCTCTGTCGATCTCATTTCCCTCCTTCCTTTCAATAAGAGTGCTCCGGGGGTTCACTTGGCTTAGTGCCTATTAAGAGGCAATCTCGAGAGAGAGAGACAATCTGAGGTAACTCTGTTGTTTGAATTAGGAGCTATTTGTCTCTCTCTTCCATTGGCTTCCTGAAACATACCTTTTTAAATAAGGGAGAATAAAGCCCCAACATTTGGCAACTTCTCCCTGTGGCTGTATTTTGCTAGTCTTCCTTTTCATAGACTAGTTTTTATCAGTCTGTTCTATTTCTAAGCAAGAAATAGATATTATTAGATATTTACTACTTATTCACACACCGTGGTATACCAAGAAAAGGACCAAATTCATTAATTTAAAAATATCTTTTCCTGCAATTATTTCCCCCTACAGTTGTACAAATTCAGTGCTCTTCCTGTGGCTCAGCCTTTCCTGGAAATCTCCAGGGGAGGCTTTGGGATTTTTGTCTGAGTGGTGTTCACAATGAATTAAATAAGAATCTTACAACAAAAGAAAGTGTTTTCAGCATCCTCTTCTGCAGTTAAATTCTCAGGGCTGAGTTCTTAAAAGTAGCTTATTCCACTCTGAGCTTTCTGTCCCAGCCTCATTTCTGCAGTTTGTTCTGTGTCTCGCCAGTCCGGAGGCTTCCTCTAATTTTAGAGCCATCGTCTAGAAATTCCCATCAGAGGTGGAATTCACCATCAACTCAGACTTCAAAGGAAGGCAGAATTTTGCAATGGTAAGAGCATGTTTGTCAGGCTTGGGTTAGAATTCTCACTTGGCTATTTACTTGCTGTGTGATCCTGGGCAGACCGCTTTACCTTCTTTAAGCCTGTTTTCATATCTACAAAATAAGGTTCATGATACTTACAGAAAATGTTGTGAGGATTTAATGAGAATTATAAATGCGTACATAGTGTATATGGTCAGTGCTGGAAGATGTATTGGTTTCCTTTGACCACATTGCCATTTATTTACTTCCTATTTAATGCGAGTCTGCTACATACCAGGCACTGTTAAGTAAAATCTGGATACAGTAGTGAGTCAAAACAGACCTGGTTTCTGACTTCATGAGGCTTCCTCTCTTGGCAGGAAGATAGATGTTATATAAATAATCACCAAACTAAGTGCAAAATTGCAGTCATATTATTGTTTAGTCACTAAATCATGTCTGACTCTTTTGTGACCCCATGGAATGTAGCCCACCAGGCTCCTCTATTCATGGGATTTCCCAGGCAAGAATACTGGAATGGGTTGCCATTTCCTTCTCCAGGGGAATCTTCCCGACCCAGGGATCGAACATGCATCTCCTACAATGGTGAGCAGATATTCTTTATCCCTGAGCCACCAGGGAAGCCCCACAGTCATAATATCAGTTCAGTTCAGTCTTTCAGTCGTGTCTGACTCTTTGTGACCCCATGAACCACAGCACGCCAGGCCTCCCTGTCCATCACCAACTCCTGGAGTCCACCCAAACCCATGTCCATTGAGTTGGTGATGCCATCCACCCATCTCATCCTCTGTCGTCCCCTTCTCCTCCTGCCCTCAATCTTTTCCAGCTTCAGGGTCTTTTCAAATGAGTCAGCTCTTCGCATCAGGTGGCCAAAGGATTGGAGTTTCAACTTCAACATCAGTCCTTTCAGTGAACACCCAGGACTGATCTCCTTTAGGATGGACTGGTTGGATCTCCTTGCAGTCCAAGAGACTCTCAAGAGTCTTCTCCAACTCCACAGTTCAAAAGCATCAATTCTTTTGCACTCAGCTTTCTTTATGGTCCAACTCTCACATCCATACATGACCACTGGAAAAACCATAGCCTTGACTAGAAGGTCTTTTGTTGACAAAGTAATGTCTCTGGTACTCCTGCCGCTAAGTCACTTCAGTCATGTCCAACTCTTTGCGACCCCACAGACGGCAGCCCACCAGGCTCCCCCATCCTTGGGATTCTCCAGGCAAGAACACTGCAGTGGGTAGCCATTGCCTTCTCCAGGGCATGAAAGTGAAAAGTAAAAGTGAAGTTGCTCAATCGTGTCTGACTCTTAGCAACCCCCTGGACTGCAGCCTACCAGGCTCCTCTGTCCATGGGATTTTCCAGGCAGGAGTACTGGAGTGGGGTGCCATTGCCTTCTCCGGCCTTCTCTGCTAATTAATTACCACGTTCCAGGAGAGATACTGGAGGCTTTAGGAGGATTTTCATAGGGGCATCTGACCTAGTCTAGGCTATCAGGGATGGTTATCTCTGTGAAGGCGACTCAACCTGAGAGTTGAAGGCAGAGTAAGAACTAGCTAGGTGAAGGGAGAGGAGAAAGGACTTACAGAGGATCTGAGGCAAGTGGCGGGGGTAGGGAGTTGTGGCTTGATGATTTGAGAAACTAGAAGGCTGTGTGCTGGAGCCCAGGACTGAGGTAGATTGTGGTGCAGGGGGAAGCTGCAGGGGCTGTTTCTACCACATATGGCTGTAGGAGTGTCCTCTGCAACCTGAGGATATAGGGAAGCCTTGAACCAGTTAAATGAGGAGGGAGAGTCATAAGGTTTGTGTTTCGAAAAGATCCCTGAAGCTCTGATGAAGAGAATACACTGGAGAAGGGTTTGTGAGGCTTGAGAGACCAATCAAGACATTTTTGGCAGTGGTCCAGGTAAGAGATGGTAACTTGGGCTTACTTATTGGTGATGGAGGTGTGGATGACTGCAAGAGGTACTTAGTAGGTAAAAGTGATAGGACTTGATGATGGATTGACTATATGTCAGGGAACGTAGGAGAAAGGAGTTTCAAGGATGATTTCTTGATCAGATTCTGGCTTGAGGAACTGAAGAGATACATCTCTGAATTAGGAAGCAGTGAAAGAGGGCTGCGGATGCTGCAGAAGTTACCGTCGTGAGCTGGTTTGACAACACGTCACAGCCTGTTACCATGTCCTTAAAGACACTACACATGTTCTTTTTTGGAGGGATAGGGTATACTCTGCTTGTTAGGCTTATATTGGAGGCATCCGAGACAGGGTCTGGGATGAGCATGGGCTAGGAGCCAGGAGCCTCTTCTCTGTTTCCACTTCACTGCCAGCTTTGGTACTTTGGCTGAGAATTTGCCCTAGAAGTCAGTCACCTTCTCTGAGACAGGGCTGTACTTTCAGATGCCTAATCCAGCTCGTCAGGCCCTTCAGAGGAGAAAATGAGATAGTAATTTTAAATGAAGCAGATGTCAGGTGTCCTTTAAGAAAATATATTGATTGTAATTCTTGGAGATTAGGGGAGTAAGAGGTAAAACATGGACATATTTTTGCTATAATAAGATTGCTGTTGTGGTCCAACCGTCTTCCTGGCTAATTAAATACCAGATTAGCAGATGAAATCTGGTTGGAATGAATAGCAAACACTGAGATCCCAGTGAAAGCATGGGAGACAATCTGTTTTATAGGTGTGGTGGGACTGCAGACGGTGGGGTTTTATATCGAGCTTTCTTATTGTGGGCAACTTGCTCTGCATAATTTGCAGGGTAGAGATTTTCTTGTCGCTCCAAGTGCTAGGCCTTGATTTTATTATCTTGAAGACAACTATCCATAAATATTAAGTGACAGCCTAGGGTCACCCACTTGGGCATGGAATCTAGGTGTTCTAATTCTTAAAGATTTTTATTTTCATTCTTAATGGCATTCATACTTATAAAATGGAAACCTGAGTTCCAGGTTCTCAGGTTTCCTGAGACCATGTGGTGGAAAGAACACAGACACAGAAGATGTTTTAGCCCCGGCCATACTATGGCATCCGTGACAGGTCACCTCCCATCTCTAACAAAGCCTCAGTTTCTGCATGTTTAGAATGAGGAACTTGGCTTAGATGATCACTGGATTTCTTTTGGCTTTAAGGTTCCATAGTTTTGTGATTGGAGGTGACTGACATCAGTGACATGTAGAAGGTTATAAATGGGAAAACTTGAACTCTTGAATAGTTGATCATCTGTATACATGTTGCTACTTTCCTCTTTTAGTTGATCATAACAAAATTGTGGTAGAGGTAGTTTTATCTCCATTTTAGAAATGAATAAACTGAGGCTCAGAAAGGGAAAGTGACTTGCTCAAGGAGACCCCTCTAGTATATGGCAGGACTGGTATTTCAGTACCTTATTCCAGTACCACAACTTTCTTTCTTAGACTCTTTTACAGTCATCTTTGTGGAGGAAATACAGTATTGTTAATATCTGAAAATTTTCAAAATTTAAAAACAAAATAATTTTCCCTTTACTAGTAGACTTAGAATCTGATACACTGGTTTAGCTCTTATCAGTTGTGTCTGGTGAGTTACTGCATTTTGTAAGCCTCGATTTTCTCACATGTAATAAAGAAATAATGAGATATTGGAGCTGAGGAAGGAGGGAATTGCTTTACACATCAAATCTAGTGAAAGTGAAAGTCGCTCAGTCTTGTCCGACTCTTTGCAACTCTATAGACTATACAGTCCATGGAATTCTCCAGGCAGAATACTGGAGAGGGTAGCTATTATCTTCCCCAGGGGATCTTCCCAACCCAGAGATCAAACCCAGGTCTCCCGCATTGCAGGCGAATTCTTTACCAGCTGAGCCACCAGGGAAGTCACAAGTCCAGTGTGTGTCCCACAGCAGTTGGGACACTTCTTTCTACTGATCTTCCTGGTAAGCAGAGTGGATTCATCCATCCATCCGTCCGTTCATCTATCCATCCAACAAATTATTTACTAAGCATTCACATTGTACTGGTTCATTTCAAATGTTTATTACATACTGGCTGTGTGCTAGGCAGTGATAAGACAGGGCTAACCACCATAGAGGAATTTGAAGATAAGAGTGCCCATGTAGCCAACATGTGCAGAAGCACATGTCACAGTCAGGACTGTGCCCTGAGCTGGGCACTGTGGCAGTGGTCCATGGCTTCAGGTGCATACGACTGAGCAGAGGAACAGACCCGTGAACTGTAGAGTGTTAAATGCTATAGGTCTTAGTATAGGTTAAATAGTATAGGTCTATAAGGAAGACTGAAGTTGGGAGGCAGCAATGACAGTCATCCAGTTTGTTATCCTCAGTGAGTTTGTCTGAATTTTGATTGTATTAATACCTAGAGGGCAGGTTTGGTCACTGTTTAATGAAGCCCAGCTTGGCACTCTCCACACGTAAATGCGGACTTTTTAAAAATGGCAGTGATAAATTTCAAATGTCATTACTCTTTGAGGCTTACAACTATATGGCAGTATCACAGGAGCAGCATTTTTATTAATATATCCACTCCTTTCTGTTAAATTGAAGTTTTAAAACCTAGACCAAGATACATGTAAGAAAGTACGTTTAGGAAATTTGCAAAATATGCTCCTATGCAACCAAAAATTAAATTGATTTGTTCTATGTGCATTTAGCTACAATTCATTTTAATTGTCTGTATGAAGTTAAAAAGTATTAGTGTCAGATAAAGATTCATCACCAGAGCGTGATTTAGGGCTGGTGCTGGAGAACGCAGGCATGTGTTCCGGCAGATGTTTGTATAAGGCGCTGTCTTTCCTGACAGCAGTTAAAAAGTATGGTTATAGTAATCAAATTGCGGTGCAGCGACTCAGAGGCTAGGGCCAGATTGAATTAAAATAGATATAAGATTTATGAATAGCAATAGCTGTGATAAAATTTCACTGCCTTCTTCAACAGGAAGGACTTTTTCCACAGTAGAAAGAAGAAAATCTAATAACCACTTTTCTAAAACTGTGATTTTGCTGACTTCCCTTTTCCCTTCCTAATTATGACATCAAAACAATAGCTTGCTGATTTTTTTTTCCCCAGCCATGGAAATACACTGCCCCCCAACCATGTTATTAAGTGCCCAGTGTTAAAACATATATTTTCTATGTTGTTAATGTTTTTGTTTAGAAAAAAATTCATGTAAATCTGGTCTATGGGATTTAAATTCCCTTTTAAGGAACATTTTTTTTATCATTAACACCATAACTGTGTTTTATTGAATTCCTATATTTGTACCAGGTCCTGTAATGTACCCTTCATATACAGCAGCTTGTCAGTCCTCACAGCATTCCTATATATGGATTTTATTGTTACTCTTGTACAGGTAAGGAAACTCAAACCTCACAAAAGGACAAGTGACAGCTAGGTGTGAGCCCAAATGTGTGAGACTCTACAAACCTCTTTTTTTTTTTTACTGCGTTGCATTGTCTTTAATTCATTCCATCTGTAAGAATTTGTGATGCTAAAGTCTCTAGTCTTTTTATTTCCCAAAGGTTTTGAGGTAGTTCTGATTGACATCGGACAAGAATTTCTTTAATATTCACAAAGTATATATTTTAAAATACAGAAGACTTCTGTGTATGGTTGATGTGAAATAAGATATTGGGACCCCATTTTTGGTTAAAAGATACCCTTATGAAATTAACTTTAGGATCAACTTGGTCTTATCACAATTTCCTCAAAGACTTTAAAAAATACCTAATTGTACATGATGGGAGCCGAAAAGACGGCCTTCCTGCCTGGATTGTAAACAGTGACAGTGTTTACAATCCAGGATCAGCACTCTGACAGGGATAAACAAGTGCTGTAGGCAGAGTGTGGCTGACATTGCCTCTCGTGAGCAGATTATAATGCATATCTTCTATATAGATGTCAAGGAAACTCGGCATCTTTTGGAGTAAAATTAGCTTGGGAAAGAAAAATCCAGGATGTTTTTCACTGTTCCTCAGTCATCTTTAAAATTGTGCTGTGTTCTGTGCTGTCACTGAGCTTCATTTCCCAGGTGTCCGGGGAAGGTACAGTATTTCTTCTACTTAAGGCTGGCCAGGACGGAAAGATGCTAGTCACATGCTTTTAGTAAAGGGGCTGGGAGTGGGGTTGGGGTTTGCTTCAGCAGCTCTTCCTGCAAAGCTGTGTGCTCGACCTCCTTCTCCAGTTGGGTGGAGGCTGCCTCCCACTGCCCGCCTCGGCTCTATGTCCCTTTCCACGCATCTCCTTTCAGCCTTTTCTTCCCTCTGTTTCTTGTGGTGACACATTCTCTGTGCATCCAAGCACAAAAGACCAAGAACAGGTTTCTGTTTGTCTTTGAAACTCTTCTGTTGTAGTGATTTTGAGATTGCGCTCCACCTCCCACATGTTTAAGGGTCTGCCACATTATGACTGATGA